>NW_015547660.1:561749-564509 GCF_001515605.1 Sinocyclocheilus anshuiensis | reverse complement strand
CACACACACACACACACACACACACACACACACACATACATACACACACACACACGCTAAGTGAGCTGTACACAAACAGCCAGGTATGACTTGTGCCCTTTAGGAAAAGCAATTTTGGAGGCTTTTAAGCATCCTGTCAGACGAATAATGCAGGATAAATCATCATTTTTTAAGTCAAATGAATGCTTTCTTTATATAAATGTGATTTAGTGTGAATGTAAAACAAATACACACTTTGTCAAGTTTTTAGTCCTTACGTTGTGCTGAAAACACTTTACCTAATTTGGTGTTCCTGGTCAAAAATGTCCGGCCTACAAATAATTGTGACCCGTGCTGTCAAAATTAGTCGGAATGTGCTCGGGCGAGTTCATTAAGCCCTCGTCTAGCGATCCCAGTGCTCCAAATAGTAATTAAACATCTAAAATGATCTTTCTTTGTACGTTTTCTGAGAGGAGTAGCCTACGCTTTCTCCGCTTTATAAAGACGACACCGTGCAAAATCCATATAAATATACATGGAATTACAGTATTTCAGTAGGCTATTCACGCAAACATAATCTTTTATGTCTTAAGTGAACGTTTGGGGAACTGTTGGGGAAAAACATCTGATGTGTAACATTATATTAGATCCGTGCATTGCAGTAGGACTTAATATACAGGCCGTCTGTCTCATTAATCAGAATCAGAATCAGAAAGAGCTTTATTGCCAAGTATGTTTGCACATACAAGGAATTTGTTATAGTGTCACAAGCTTCCAGTACACGGAGACAACAACAACACACAGATAATAAAAATAAGATGTGAATAAAATACACATGCATAAATATAAACCACAAAAAAAGAATAAATTGTATGTACAGGTGTGCTATAGATAGAATAGGAATAGAATAAAATAAAATAAAGTTGTAGGGATGTACTAGGATTTAGGGTGATAAATAAGTATAAGGTTATTGCACATACTTTAATTGCACAATGGGAGAACATCAACTGTTCATGAGATTGCCTGGGGAAAGAAACTGTTCTTGTGGGACAACACATCTTCTTTAACGCTGTAACATCTGTACACCACCTTTCGTTGATGTAAAAACATGTCCCGCCGCCGTGCGATTTGCCCGTTGATTCTGCGTTGCAGTCTGCTCTATACAGCTGAAAGCCGGGCAGTTGTAGCGCGCTGTCCGGAATGGCGTCATTCAGCCAGGTTTCCGTGAAACACAGAGCAGCAGAGTGTGAAAAATCCTTATTTGTCCGGGAGAGCAGAAGAAGTTCGTCCGTTTTGTTGGGTAGAGAGCGGAGATTCGCCAGATGGATGCTAGGCAACGGCGTTCTGAATCCGTGCTTCCTAAGCTTCACGAGGGCGCCGGCTCTCTTCCCCCATCTGCGCGTCCTGAAGCGCTTGATCAGCGCCGCTGCTCCACCAACTACAACGTTCAGCAAAACGTCCGAATAAACGAAATCCGGTAGAAGATTGTGTGGTGTGTTCTGTGAATGTTCAGCAGCTCATCCCTGGTAAAACTGATCGTGTTTGAGAAACAAAAAAACAGGAAAAACTAACAAAAACAGTACAAACACTGGAGAGCCAAACACTGAGGCTGCCGTCTGCGGCGCCATCGCATAGCCATTTTTGTTTAATGTTAATATAAAAATAAAAGACAAGAGGGAATCACTCGTTGCTTTTGATTGAACTGCTTTTGTAGTTTTAATAATCAGTTTATTTGTAATGAACACACTAAATGGATTTTTACATTTGATTATTTGTTTTTCTTATTCAAATGCTGGTGTTTAGATGTAAAATGAAAAAGGTAATGCATCATTTATTTATTTATTATAGGCTATTTGTTTTGCTGTTTTTTCATTTTTTTATTTTTTTTTGCATCTGTTCTTATTTATAATAACAAAGATAAAATAAAAATAGCTATATTGTGATTATTAATATAGTAATTATTATTAAGAAAACAACTGGATGAAAAAATACAACGTTGCTTGGTGATTTTGCTTTGGAACCTAAAATCTTTTACTTGATTTTTCTCAAAATTGACTTTGCTGACTCCATCGAATTCAAACGTCTGTTGCTCAGTCATTTTTTTGTCCAGTTCCAATAAATTATACATCATTTTGAAAGGCCTTTTAATGGACAATGTGAAAATAAAAATAACTCATTTTTGAAAATTTGCTCATTATGACTCATTTTGTCAGTGCAGGTCAAAATTGTTTGTAAATCTCTCATTATGCTATATTACCAAATGTTGGATTCAATCTTTCTGACAACTTGATTTCTTTGAATTATCACAGGTTTTTTATTTCTTTTTGCAACTGTTTGATTGTAGGCCCCACTGATCTGAGCTTAAACCTCAGTTTTTGGGTAACAAAAAGCATTATTTGTGGGTAATTTTGGCAATATTCACTTAAAGGGGTCATATGATGCGATTTCAATTTTTCCTTTCTCTTTGGAGTGTTACAAGCTCTTGGTGCATAAAGAAGATCTGTAAAGTTGCAAAGACTAAAGTCTCAAATCCAAAGAGATATTCTTTATAAAAGTTCAGAGTCAGCCACGCCTACCTAAAACAGCTCGTTCTAACACGCCCCCACATATCTACGTCACTTTGTGGGAAGATTTGCATAACGCCGCCCAAATGTTCACGCAAAGAAAGAAGGTGTAACTTTTATTCTCACTGTAGTTTTGTTGCTGCCGTGTGTTTCATTGTGAAAGTGAAACTACTTTGTTTGGTCTTCCAAAAGAGGACATGACTAGAAATCAGTGGTT
>NW_015547660.1:533080-560652 GCF_001515605.1 Sinocyclocheilus anshuiensis | reverse complement strand
GTAATTATGTCCCCACTGGATGCAACAAATGCCTCGTTTATAATGGGTTTTAATGTTTTTGTCTCGTCGCTACGGCCGGACAGGGCATCACAGTATGGTGAGGGGCGTAACATTTCCGTCACACGCTTGAGGTATTCGGCCAATCACAATGCACTGGATAGCTGGCCAATCACAGCACACCTTGCTTTTCAGACCGATGAGCTTTGTAAAAATCGATGCATTTCAGAAAGGCGGGGCATAGAGGAGAAACAATAATGTACAGTATGTGGAAAATAATGTGTTTTTTTAACCTTAAACCGCATAAACACATTTCCTTACACCAAATACACAAAATAATGTTCTTTTTAGCAACATCATATGACCCCTTTAAAAACGAAGGACCATAAGCTCAGATCAATGAGGTCAATGATCATTTGAAAGAAAAAAAGTTAAGAAAAAGATTAACTACAATATTTGGTAATATTATAGCATAACAAGACATTTGTAAGCAATTTTTTGTAGGCTGGTCATTTCTGACCTGGAACAACACAAGTGTAAGTGGGAAAAAGTGGGAAACAAATCCCCAAAAAAGTATGAAAATTATCCAAATTTAGAAAATCCTCTCTGGGCCAAAATGATCTGAACACAATATGAGTGTTAAAACAATCATTTATAATTAAAGGTCCACTGAAGTGCCTTGAAACATGCAGCGTTATTCTATGTGGTGAAGTAATTTCAACTGAAACAGGAAGACAGGGCGGGACATATCGAGCAGCCCCGCCCCCTTTTTGCTCGGGCCAGAGCCGTTGAGCTCGGTAAAGCTGCATTTGACAGCCACAGTCTAATAGATTACCCCCTAGATTCAATATGAAACTCTTACTAAAACAAAATAGTGATCATAATCGAGCTGAGGCTGTGTAGTTTTAAAAGTGTTTAATATATTATTATAATATATTAAATTTATTAATTTTTGATATTTCAGGTTGCAAAAATCTTTCCGATTTCACAGTTTTGTTTAGCGCAACATCAGATGTTGTAGACATGAATGATGCTGATACATAAATGAAATAAATATTATTAAATATGAGGTCAAGTACTTTTCAAAATACACATTTTTATAAAGTAACACAGACTTTAGCCCTACTTGAGCTGTAGCAAGTAATGTAACTGATTACATTTGTTTACTTCTTGATTACATTTCTAAATTTCTAGCGAATGTTTTCAACTGTTAATCATGTAAAGCAGGCAGGTTTAACCTTACAGTAGCGCTCAACACTGATTACTCTCAGACTTTCACAATCCTTCACCACTTGAATTAAGATTACAATAATTTAATTTTAAAGCACAGCCACCTCAAAATCAGACTTTAGCAGCTCTTCTTATGTTGAGATCATTCTGAGGTTAAATGCAGATTTTAAATCATAAATAAAATAATAATTTAAATCATAAGAAATAGTTTATAAGCAATTATATTGTTTTTGATATCAAATCTTTGCATAGCTGTGACAGGAAACACTGGCTTCTAACAATGCCTTGGAAAAAAACATTTAATCTTAAAACATAAAGCATATACATAAATCAGAATAGGAAATAAAACAGTTTTGAATAAGCATGTGTCCTAAACTCCTGAAACATTGGTGTCTCATATATTAGAGCAGTCACTGCGATTTATGAATGAAATCAATCAAATCTGTATGTGTGTGAAAATATTCAGATGTAATCCCCTTTGTAATCGTTAACATTTTCAGAAGTAACTGTAATTTAACTACACATTTGTTCTCAGTAACTGTAAAAGATTACAATTACGTTAATTTTGTAATTAATTTAAGTAATGCCGTTACATGTAGCTAGTTACTCCCCAACACTGATTATTGTATTATTATTTTTGTAGCTAGGTAAATAATTACTGTACATGCACTTGAACAGACTTTGATGAGATTTGGTTTTAATGAATAGTATTTACAATAGCAATGTATAAATAAAAAAATTTTTTTCAATAGCTGAACAGAATGTTACTTCAGTTGCCTTTAACCTAGAAACAATGTAAACAATGTTTACCAAAACCAGGTTTAATTTGTTTGGTTTTGATAAGTCTAAACCTACTCTAAAAATCAGAGTGTGTTCAATTAGCTTTGTGCATCAGGCCCCTGGTTCCCCATCACACACAATTTCCATAGACTTCTATTGTTTTTATACTGACCAAACAATACTTTCTATCCCCTAACCCAAACCTACCCCCTCACTAAAAACCTGCCTGGTCAAAAATTTCAGGTTTTATTATCCTTGTGTGGACATTAAGATAATCCAGTACTCACACACACACATACACACACACAGAGAAGACCAATCAAGATGTAAGGGACAGCAGAGCTGACGGATCCAGAGCAGCAATCAGAGACAGAAGCCGCAGCTCTCAGGCTCTCTAAGAGTCATCAATGAGAGACGGCCGTAATTACCATCAACAGCATGCAACAGGTATTTTTATCCCCGGAGCAGCTCTAGTGCCTCACAGCTCTATCCCTGATCAAGACCCGAGTACAAATCTGAAATTACTGTGCTGACGTTAAAAGGGACAACCGGCAATTACTGAAGCCAGCCCGCATGAACTCCAGCAATAACACTTGTGTTTACAAACTAATGCAGTAACTGACCGTTCCCAATGTATCAGTATCAGCTGTGATAAACACATCACTCTCATGTTCCAGACCTGTTATGTTTTCTTCTGTGGATGTTAGATATTAGGCTGAATGCTCTGTTCCTCATATGACTACCGAAGACTTCAGGCCAGATTTACTAACAGCTTGCCCCAGCGCAAACCCTCTTTTGGTGTTAATAAGTAAAAACTCCATTCATTTTCTCCATAGGGAAATTGATTTTCAGTGATAACTTACATAACGTAATTACTTACAGTATATACCTTATATATTCCTTATAAATGATAACTTACATAAAGACAGTGAACTCTGTTTTGATATTGTGAACTCTGAGGTTGTCAATCAATGGTACAGTATATGCTTTTTTTTTTGTTATTTTAATAACCATGTTTAACAGCTTAATTTGTGCATACAAACTACATTACCCATGATGCTGTACAGATAATTCCACCAATCAGAGTCAAATCTTGACAACAGAGTTGTTAAGCTCCACCCACTCCCATGAAGCAATGCATAAGTCAAAAATGCTGTCAAAATACTTTTATATTTGGCTAATTAGGGAACATAGAATTACAATTAATTAAGAGTTTTTCCTCAATAAACTCATAATTTGTACATAACTACTGCTCATAATAGTAGTAGTTATGTTTATGTATTGGGTTAAGAGATCTAAAATATGGTCATGCCGAATAAGGCATTAATATGTGCTTTATAAGTACTAGTAATAGGCATGCTAATAAACAGCTAGTTAAAAGTGAATAGTGTTAGTGAATAGATACAATCAATAACTCTAAATGAGCATTCTCTATATATTTCTTTATGTCTCTCTCTCTATATATACTGTATATATTACTCTTGCTCTTAAGTTCACAGTCTTGTATTTTCAAATACTTTTTGCTTCAAATTAAAGTTTGTGATGTTGTCATTTTCCTCGTTGCAGGTTGGTTTGATTCATGGCTTATAATGCTTTAATGAAGAGTTTTTGCTAGCACTTTACTTATGTATAATGCATTATAAAAGTACTCATAAAGTAATGAATCATATCTTTTCCTAAATAATTCTAACCAAAGTTAAAATGCATTATAATATTGAAGGCTTGTTTTGTCATGTGTGTTAATGCAGTATGCTTTCTAAAGGTGTAACAATAAATAGATAAGTATAATAATGTTTTATAACTGTGGTTACAATTATTCATGAGATCATACAATGCATTTTAAGGTGAATTACAAGGCATAATTAATGCATTAAAACTACTTTTATAGTGCATTATATGTAAAGTGGGGAAAATACAGGTACTTTCGGATTCAACGCCGCTGAAGAGTGGTTTAGTTTAGTTTGGTTGTATGAAAAAAGCCAGTCAGAGATTCAGCTGGAATTCTCATGTTGTGCTCCAAAGAAGAAAGAAAGCCATACAGGTTTGGAACATCGTGAGTGAGTAAATCCTTTCATTTTGGGGGGAACTATCCCTTTAACTATCCCTTGTGCAAGTTTTGCTCATAGTGTGATGACCACAGTTCTCTTGAAGTGATTGGAAGACAATCACAGTGCGTTCCCACATCTCCCAGATTACCCAGAAGCCTCAGCGAGAGCAAACACTGGAGAGAGAGACTTCAGAAAGTCCCTGTAATTTTCCAATCACTTGTGGTTAGGGCACATCTCAGTCTCTCTGCGGCCGTTAGATCAGATGCGTTCCCTCTGTTCAAAGCTGAGGGTTTGTTTGCTTGCAAACATCAGTACAATCAGGAAGAAACTTTTATGTGTGGGTTTTCTGTGTCGTCTTATTGACTAATAGCCAGAGCCACACACAATCAGTTTCAGTGTGCTTTAAACACACTCTGGAGATTTCCACAGAATTCAAATAGCCATCACTCATGAGCTCTATGCATGCCTCTTCCATTATTAAATATATTCCCTGATATGATTATGCTGTCAGCTACCATGTATTAGTTAAATCCATTCAGTAGATTCACTGCCAAAATCAGCAAAGAAAAGGCCTGCTAAACAGACCACATTTAGTTCATGTGGCTTTAGATTAAAGGGTCAATGACAAATAAAAATCCACAGAGACCCAAGCACTGATATTCCTAATGTAGTATTATGTCACCTTTAAACGTGTCTTTGTAAGGCAAAATTAGCATTATAACTTTGAAATATTGGCAAAATACAATTTGTTTGATGCAGTAAGTGAACATTTTGAATTCACATCACAATTCAACATACAAATGTATCAGAAAAGTTATAGTAACCCGTATGGATACAGTCATAAAAAGTGAAGAAATGTCACTTGACAATATTGTAATAAATATTCATATTAAAGCATATATATTTAAATGTGTTTAAAGATAATGTAGACATTTTAATATCACTAATTTAGAAAAAAAAAAAAAAGTTTTGATGAATAATGATGAAAAACCTCAAACAGCTGAAAAAAATTGAATAGTTTTTGTACCATTTATTGAATAGGCTCTACTCAAATTTTCCCATGACTACACAAAATAAAATAAAATACTGTATGTCAAACACATACTTTGTAAATAGATCAATTTGTTACAAAAGTGTTAAGTATTGTGTCAGCCATTTCGTTGGACTTGAGCTAACTGTAGTTGTAGTTTTTTATGTCTGAATAATTTGTATTAGTTTTTGTTATTTTAATATATTTTCTGTTTCATTTGAATTTGAGTAGTTTTAGTAAATTTGTTGTTTTTCATATTTATTAGTTTTTGGAGTTTTTTTATGTCTGAATAAATTTTTACTAAGTTGTAGTTTTTAGTTTTTGTTATTTTAGTATATTTATTAGTTTTTTATGTCTGAATAATTTTTATAATTTTTTGTTGTTTTCGTTTATTTTTTGTTTCATTTTAGTTTTAGTAGTTTTAGTAAATTTGTCATGTTTTTTCATATTTATTCGTTTTTGGAGTTTTTTTAATGTTTGAATCATTTTTTTACTAAGTTGTAGATTTGCAGTTAATATACTATTTTTTAACTAAACTGCATGTTGTGATAAATTTGTAATAGTGTCAGCTACTGTTAGTTTTTACGCATATTTAGTGAAAATTACATAAAATGTAAATTTTCTCTACAAACATTGCAATTCTGCCATGCTGGGTCTAAAGTTTTTAATTGTTTATTTTTTTCTAATGGTTATTATTATTAAATTAGTACATTTTAATGACATACTCAGTATTAGTATGGATGGATAATATTAGAGGATATATACTGCTGACAGATCATTACAATAAACGACGCTGAGCGCTTGTGGTGTGAACCGCTCCGTTGTTTTGCAGCGCTGCTCACTTTATTTAGAAATGGTAAAATAGAGCTGCTGCATGTCTCGCGGTCCGCCATTTGAATATGCCTGACGTACTGTATATTACACAATGGTTTTTGATTCATTATAATGTGTTTAAAGAGCAAAAGAGCTCAAATTTGAGAATAATAATTATTTAATAATTATTAATAATCTATTTTATATCTCAAGCAAGTTAACTTTTTATGGAGTAACGCAATATTGTAATGCATTACTTTTAAAAGTAACTTTCCCCAACACTGAGCGCCACAACAGGTCACTGACACCATATTATTATCAGAAATTTTATTTAAAAAAAAAATAAATGAATCATACTAAGACAGTCGGGGTCAGGGCTCAGAGGGACATCAGCAAACTTTAATTTAATTTTGCTCTTATTTTAATTCAACTCAACAATATATATATTTTTTACCGTTTTTTTTTTCAGCTGTTTATACACACATTTTCAAAACTTTGCCTCTTTTTTTCAAAACTTTACACACAAATCCGAGAACTGCACACACAAAATGCAAAATGCCTCACTCGTCTCTTGCAAAATGAAGCACTGCATTCAAAATATCACAAACACATCTCAAACGCAAACATTTGCAAACAGCTTTGCCATAATATTAATTCACTGTTAGATTTGTGTGTGTTGTGTTTTGCAAAAACTGTTTTCTGAAACTGAAAACTGAGTCAAAGGCTGAGAATTAGTGTATGTTTTTGCAGATTTGGTGTGTGCTTCTGCTGTTTGAGTGTCAGCTTTCAGAAACTGTGTGACAAGTCAAGATTTAGTGTGTAAGCAGTTGAAAAAAACAGTAATTATTTTATTTTTGTTACTCTTTGAAGAACCAGAGTTTTAAAAAAAAAGGGATATGAGGAAATCTTAAAACTCCAAGGGCATATTGATGTTGAACACACACTGAATCTTTTTTTATTTTTTTTATTTGACGTTTTACCATACAGAAATTGTGAGTAAAAATGTGCAATAAATCATGAACTGAAAAAGTCACGGGGCCTTTGAATGTTGTTGTGTACGATGGGAGGCCACTGGAGTCCAGCGCTGATGCATGGGAAGTGTTGGATGTATTTGAGGACTGTGTGTGACTCTCACTGAGCGAGCCGCAGGTGGAGTGTGTTCCCGCTGAGCGCTGCTGATGGATGTCAGGCCGGCACTGAGATCTGCTGGCAGCGCTTCAGCGCACGTCTTCAGACGGCAGAGGAAGTGTCACTCTCCACAGGCATGCTGGGAAAAGCCTGGAGTCCGGCGCGTCTCGCTGCTGCTGTCTTCACAACAAATCAAAGCCAAGCGGCGCGCTCCATTCAGCCCCACACTCACCCACCGGGTTCAGATTCACTGTCTGCCGCACAACAGCTGATCTGACCAATGCAAGAGAGACAGAATTCAATTCAAGTTTATTTGTGTAGCGCTTTTCATGATACCAATCGTTGCAAAGCAGCTTTACACAAAATGTTAAGTTTCTAGATTATATTTAGGAGTAGGTTATTAGTGGTGACTATGACAGAAATGTACAGTAAGAATCATGAAGTTAGTTGCAAATTACACGTAATCAAACAGACGGTCGATTTCTGGAAGATCATGTGACACTGAAGACTGGAGTAATGATGCTGAAAATACAGCTGCGCATCACAGAAATACATTACAGTTTAACAGATATTCACACAGAAAACAGATATATTAAATTCTATTAATATTTCACAATATTACCAACCATTTTACTGCTTTTACTGATCAAATATTAAATAAATGCAGCCTTGTTGAGCAGAAGAGACTTCTTTCAATATGAGCATCAAACAGTCATGTTAATCGAAGTGAAATTTTGTTTCATGAAGCGTTATTGGTAAAAAAAAGCAATGAAGCGCTTTGATCCATTTATTTAAAATAAAGGTTTCTCAACATTTTTCACTATGTGAAACTATATTTTATTTTTAAATGCTATATTATTTATTTGTTTGGTTGGTTTTTATAATTGTATTTATGTGTTTTTACATTTGTTTGTTCAGCTCCAGCATATGGCCTGACTTGCTTTGCCTCAGCAGGCTCAAATGTGTGTCTGTTTGCTCAGATATCTCACCTTCACAGCAGCGGTACTGAGTTACACCTGCGTCACGTCAGGAAAATACCCACAAGCCCAGTGTGACACCCGATGAGCGTAAACATCCCGTTTATTTCCTCCTTAGTTTTCATCGAGTTATTTTGCCACAGCACTTAAATAAAGCTGTCAGTGGTTACTCATGTGACTTTGTCTGGAGGAAGTAAAAAGCGTGTTTGTGCCATAAAAACGTCTTTCATTTTGGAAATTGGCAGGTTTATGAGGAGACGTTTCGGAAATGATATGATTCAGACTCAGACTGCTGTTTAGACACTTCACTGAAGTTTTATAAGATTCTGTATTAAATTCAAAGGAAGAACAAATAAAATACATCCTCGCTTCTCTAAATGTTAAATGAGATTTGACCATATTTCTCAAGGTCAGTCAGACATTTTCGACTGGCCTGAACATCAGTTTCATCTAAAGCAGCATCACACTGACGACACTGAACTCTGATGGAATATCATAAATAAGTAGACAGGAGTCTCAACTTGAATTGAATTCAATATGGTTTGACATTAGCATGTTGCTGAACTAACAATGTGATCAATTAGCATAAATTAAGAGTGTTATTGAGATTATAGTTTTCATTCATATTTTGTAACAGTTTATATTTTTTATTTTCATTTTGGTTAAAGTTTTAGTAATACATTTATATATTGTTTTATTAATTTTGATCTCAGTGTTAATACATGACTTAGTACATTAGTTGAACTAAATTAAAATGGGAAATGTTTACCAGGTAACTGTTTTTTTTAAACTTTATTTTAGTTAATGTATTTTATTTCAACAGCAACATTTTTTATGGTTTTAGTCTTGGTTTAAGTTTACTTTACAGTTTTTCTCAATCGATTTAACACTTTCCTCCAATGCAATGGACTTGCTCTCAAAACATTTAACACTAAACATTTAATTGTATATATATATATATAAACACCTGTGTGTGTTTGCTGCATACATACATTATCCTGGATTATTGATCTTGCCTTTCATTTACATCTGGAAGAGAATTTCATCGCATTTTATCTAGACTACATATTTGCTTTTTTGAATTTGAATCTGTAATTGAGTGAATTTGCTTACATGTGTGTGTGTGTGTGTGTGTGTGTGAGTGAGTGTTTGTGTGTGTGTGTGTGTGTGTGTGTATGGGAGAATGATAATAATGTTTCTAATCTTGTTACATGGCACACAGGATTGTGTTCAGTGTTAATGATGAGCGCTGGCCTCCTCCTCCTCCTTTTCTTTCAATTTGTGTGCTGTCATCTCTCTGCACCGCCAATGAAATTGATGCGCCCTCTTCCCTTTAATTAAATCAAAAAGCAGGCAGGGGGCTTGGCTCCACGGGGGTCGGACGGGGGGGAAGGGGCCCGGGGCCCGTCAAGCGCCCAGCAGAACCCGTCCCATCTGTGACACCTTCAGGAAGAGCTGCGCTTCACCAGTCGCTTTCTTCACGTGTTCTCGGCTCCGCTGTTTGTTTTTCTGATTCAACAGTTCAGTCGGTGCAGGAGACTTTCCCGTCTGTAGTGTAAAATATCTTATTTCTCTTTCCTTTTCCAGAAAACATCTCAAAAACAAGAACATGGGAGGAAAACTGTGTAAGAGATCAACTTATATAAGTTTATTTTGTTGTGTGGCATAAAACAGAAACAACTAAATAAACACATCAGCCGGTGCCATGAAACAAAAGCTTTTAAATGAAATCAAGTCTTCATGTTACAATATAGTGCATCCCAGGTCATTTTGTTGTTGTTTTAAGGGTATTTTAAACTTGATTACCATAAAATATTGATAACAACGAGTGAATAATGTTTTAGAGAGAAAAAAGACTTCTTTGATTTGGACTGCATTGTGGTGATGAAAAGACGGCTGGTGTGTTTGTAATGGAGCTGAAGGTTTGCGAGCCCCTGTTTTGTTATTCACCGTGTGGAGCCACAAATGAAATTACACGAGGAAGACTAAAGGACGTTCTCTGAGAATTAATCCCATTTAGAGCCCAAGCCACTTCAGACTCCTCCACTGAACACTCAAGCTTTACAAAAGAAACATTTACCATGAAAACAATCGGCGTGAGACGGAGATCACACACATTTAGATTTGCACTTAATCATTCATTTCTGTACATGCAACTGAATGAACTTTTCTTGTATTAAGAATAGAGAATGCATCAAATAAACATATAATTTATTATCATTATAATGAACAAAAATGTTTAAATAAATACAAATACACACCTATATCTGTCATCTTTTCAGCCCGTTTAAACGATTTGTTCTGTAAATTTCCTTTAATGCTTTAATCAAGATCTAATCATTTTCTATGTTGAATATTTGTATTATTTTTAATTTATATTATTTATTCATGTCAATAAATATGCATATTTAAATATTCCTGTTTATTACACATTTAAATATGGAACATCAGATATTTGCAGCTGAAAGATGAATGCAAAAATTCATATAGAATCAAATATCACTTATCACACGCATGCATGGTTTTTATGTTTGTAAGCAGAATTTAAAATCATTAAGGAATAAGTGAATATACAGTCAGTTTCAAATTTAATTGGAGTTCTTTTGTGAGGCTTGGTAGCGCATAAAATGTAGAAAAATGTTCATAGTAAATAAATATATAATTGTTTTTAGTTATGCCAGTCGTGATGAATTATTTCGTTGGGTAGAGATTGAACAGACTCCATTTGAAAGGTAATAATACTGTGGTATCTGTGTGTGTGTGTGTGTGTGTGTGTGTGTGTGGCAGAGCGGTGAAACACTGACCCCTACTGGACAGCATTCACTACAGGGCACTGGACAGCATCTGACAAACACATCCACACTGATGCAGTCACTCTTTTCTTATATATTGTTGTTATACCATGGTGCTTATGGCTGTTTTGGGCAATTTCATGTTTTGCAATCAGTTTAAATGAATCAGTAGACACATGTATGAGGCTGCAGTGCAGTGTCTGAGTATCAGAATGATTAAAGTGTGTGGTGCATGCAGGACTCAGCTATTACTGTGAGCACTGGTGAAGTTCACAATCACTCCGGCTCTGCGCCATCATCCCGTCCTCGACTCCAAACACGCACTCTTTTAATTTGAGCTCTCTGATTAGCGGATGATTGGCTGACAGACGCTCGCGCGTCCCAGGTCTCTCCCTCCCAGCCTGCAACTCAATCACAGCCAATTAGCGGCTCCCCAAACACTCTCTCCTATTAGAGCGTCATAATGCGCTCACTGTGTCCTGATTTGCCAAATAAATCACTCCAGAGGCGCGCGTCTTCCTGTGGCTCGCCTTTTCCGCGCAACTTTCTCTCTTGCGTATCTTTCTTCGATAACTTTTTATTTTTCATAGCTTTTATTTTTGCATCTTTGGTAAACGGCTTCCTTTTTATTTAAAAGCCTTTTTTCCTCCTCCCACATTATCAGAAAAGTGGTACAAAAGCTGTCACTTTTCAAAGCGTACTAATATGTACCATTTAGGTGCTAATGTGTTCGCTTTAGGTATTAATATGTACCTTTGAGGTTCTAATATGCATCTTTGGGAGGGTAAAAACAACTTTTGAAAAAAACTTAAAGTGTGAAGCATTTTGAATGAGATATACAGTTTGGTGGACGTTGCAGGATGATTCAGATCGGCTGCCCTTGTCTTTTCAAGGTTAAGAACCCATTCAGTTTGAGACTAAAGAACGAGTGCATTATAGTAAGTGATGTCGGCTGAAGCCTGTGCGCACTCTCGCAGCTCAATGTCACGTCAAACGTCTCCATCATTTACAATCCTCCTCATTTCTGCATTGATACAAATGCACGTTTTTGTAGGCAGACTGACTTTCGGGACGAAGCAGAGAGACAGCGAGGAAACCAGAAATCGGAGTAATTTGATTGGACGAGCAGATGATGTTGACGGACATGAGATGAGATCAGACATGAATGCTGGAATAAATCTCACACATTCGTCCTTGCTGGTAATGTCAATAAGATGAGCCCAAGTCAAAATAAATAAATGTAGGTTATAAATATGCTCTCATGTAGCTATATTGTTCTCGTGACAAATGTATTTTACCGTTTAAAAAAAAAAAAAAGGAAGTTAAAATACAATTCGGATAATCTCAGGAAACTGTGACCTTTGTGTTTCTGTTCATGACCTGCATAATTAACTAGTCTGATTGCTGCTCATTCTGTTCCAATACTGAGTTTATTCACAACTGATGAGTTGTTGCATGTTGCTATTCAATGCATTACTGTAATAGGCATAACATTTTAAAACATTGAACTATTTCGATACTTTCTGATTGACTGATTTTAAACATTTAAAATAAACTTAGTGGTTTTTATGGAGTTTGTCACAATGCATTATACAGTAACTGACTTTTCCACAAACACTCCTAAAAATAAAGGTACTTTTTTGTGCTTTTTTTTGGCAGTGATCCCATTGAGGAATCATTTTGGGTTCCCCGCTGAAAGAACCTTTCAGTGAACAGTTCTTAAAAGAACATTTTCTTTGTGTTAGCGTGAAAAATATTTTCAAAATCTAAAGAACCTTTTAAAGAACCTTGCGTGGATGCTTTGGTTCTTCTTGGAACCATCAAAGCCAATAAAGAAGCTTTATTCTTAAGAGCGAATCATGAATGTAGTGTTGCTTTCAAATGTAGTCAAATTAAGGCATCTTATTAGACAGGATAATGTTGCTGCCTGTCTTTTGGAACAGCTTTGGAAGTGTGCATACGATGCTTTAGAATGCTGTCTATGTAGGCAGCACACAAGGTTTTGGAACAGAGCCTGTGATGAAAATCCCAAGAGGCGGGTGATGAAAGTAATCAGAGCTGCAGAGGGGGCAGATACAGGGCACAGTGTCACAGACAGCTCAGTGCAATCTACACACGTGGAGCTTCATCTGATTTGAGGGAAGAGCGTCCGTCTTTGTGCTCTGAGCAGGAGGTCGAAGCCCGAGAGCTCACTGTCTTCATGTTAACTCAATGGACGGAGCCCTGCTGTCCGAACACAGTGTGAGACCACCGAAGCACTGAGGGTCCAGACAGAGATGAAGCCGCTCTCAGAGAGAGACTCATGAGGATGATTGTTAGCAGGATGGGATTAGGGGAAAAATGTTGCCTTTTGTTGTGATTAAATATTGCACCTCAATAATTATATATTTGCTCTGATATGACTTGAAAGGGTGATTCATACAATGAGAGTAAAAAATAAAATAAGGTTAAAATAAATCAAAAGCACATTAAATTCATATTTATTCATATTTTAATGCCATAATATTAACCAAATCATTGTGAATATCGTCCAGCCCTAGTTTAGAACATCACTAATCTTCTTGAAATATTTTGAATACCTGGAAGGTTTTGGTAAAACAAATAAAAGTTCTCTGTACATTTAAATAAAGTGTAGTGAAAAAAAAAACCTTTATATTAATATTGATATAATATTTATTTCCTTTCTTCATTTTATGGAATACCCAGAAGGTTTCTTTAAAAAAAAAAAAGTATGCTGTACTTTTAAATGAAATAGTAGTGAAAATAACATTTAATAAATTAATGTTTATAATCCTATAGTATGTATTAATATTTATACAATTGTATTACATTATATTAGATGTTGATGGTATTTAGTTTTATGCCTTTATATAAGACAATACTGTTGAGAATGGGAGAGAACATCCTGAGCAGACATGTCCGAGTTCTGTCCACAAGGCTATGGATCCAATATTCTGTGTGTATTGAAATATATATTACAAAGCTTCTATCCAGTATTCTTAATGTCCATGTTGTAATCATGTAAATATTGCTAATATAAGTGGAAGTGCAGTGGAGAAGCTGAGCCCAGTTGCTGTGGGCAGCTTGGAGCCTCCATCCAGCTCAGTTTACTGTCCAAATGCAAGCAGCTCACCAGTCCAGATCCAAGAGCTTCTGTCATTGCCGTCCAATAATGGAATGACCTCCCAAACACAGTCAGAACCAGACGAGTGTCTGCCAACAAACCTATTCAGAAACCTCAGCTCAGCCGTTAATATTGCTCTACTTCTGACTGACTGACTGACTGACTGACTGTGTGTCCAAACGGATCCCAGCAGCCTCTCTCCTGTTTATCTCCTGTCTTTATTCACACACAAGTGCAGCCAGCAACCGATGGATAAAAAAAGTTTAGCTGTTTATTTTTCTTGTTCAGGAACACATCACAATACAGTAGAACAGTCTGTCTCAATTTCTGTGTAAAGAACTGTTGAGCTGTCAAGAGATGATATTGTCCAAACATGGGGTTTTAAATGGCAGATTCTAAAACTATTATCCGCAAATGTTCATTTATGTGCCTTACAAAGTAACAGGAGTCATTTATAACAAGGGAACAAGAAAGAGGAACTAGACAAAAAGACAAACTAAAAGTCCACAAAACAAGCACAGACAGACAGAACATGACAGGAATATTGGAACATTGAAAAAAAAAAAAAAGTTTAAAAAGTCAAAATAATGACATTAATATTTCAAATGTTTGTCATATAATAATTATTACATTACATATTATTACATATGACATTTTAGCTCATTTCTATTTTTCATTACTTATTTTTCACTTTTTTTATAACATAAAAAAATCTTTTTTTATAACATCTCATTATTTCAACTTTTTCTCATAATTAAGATTTAGTATTAATTGTGACTTTCTATTATGACTTTTTTGAGGCAATCTCATAATTTTGACGTCACTTTTACCTAATTATTTTGACTGTCATAATTTCAATTTATCTCAGAATTCTGATTTAGTATGTCATAATTTCAACTGTCATTACTGACGTTTGATCACATCATTTTCATTTTTTGCCATGATTTCAAACTTGTCTTAATTATGAACTTTTAATCTCATAATTCAGATTTTTTTATACTTGTTTACTTTTTATCTCATAATCATGACTTTGTATTTCAAAATTTTAACCTTGTCATAATTACGACTTTATCTCATAATTTCAACTTTGTTATAATTTTGACTTTTATGTCATAATTATGACACTTTATCTCAATTTCAAATTTTATGATTTACTCCCAAACCACGTTTTGTTTTTCTAATTTGGTGGAAATTGGCTTTGAATAATTTCAACTTTTTGTCTATGACATTTTATCTCAAACTTTAGAATTTTTTGATTCACTCATTTTTTTCTTATGTGATGGAAATGAATAAATAAATGGGCTTATATACATTAACTCAATGTTAATGTGAAGAAAATGAACACTATTTCCATCATGTGTCATAAAAACGTGGTTGTGTGAGGGATTATGGCTTATTGCAGGAGAACTACTATTGTCAACAGCATTCTCCCACACAAAACTAAAAAAAAAAAAATAATAATTCAATAAAATTACAATCCCTTGGCACTTCATTTGAAACCCAAACATGTATTAACCTGATGAAGTCACTCAAACAAAAGGAAGTGCTTGGTTAGGTATTGGTGAGTTTTGAAGGATAGTCAGTAAGAAGAGCGACAGCAGCAGACGTGGAGGTGGACGTTACCTCGCTGGTTTTAGGAGGTGAGTCCGGCCAGCTGGCACAGGAATCTCGCGATGGAAGTGTTTGGATTTAGAGGAACACAGAGAGACCCCGGCAGACTCACCACAAGGGTCCGGGACCCTCTCAGCACGCCTCTGTAGGGCTGCCCGGACCCCCGCCGGCTCTGGACAGATGGAGCGGCCGACCCCGGAAGCCAGGAAGGAGGAGAGGCTTGACACACAGGAAGGAGAATGGCAGTGGCCGCAGATGCCAAAGGAAGCTGAACTGCAGCAGGTGTGTGATCAACCTCACGCTTCGCTTCATACCGGCCCCGCTTTCTGATATCGGACAGAACGCCAGTCACAGCTCTCAGACCCTGTCGGACGCTGGGGCACTGCACTGTTATATGAGTGTTTATTATACTGCAGCCACGAGACAGTATTTGTCACGCTTCGAATCCTCAGTATGCCATTGCATTACATCAAGGAAATCAAAGCAAGTGTCATTTATTTTAAAGTCAACCTGAATCCAAGACAGAACTTGATTGCATTCATCAGGAATTGATTGGAGGGTAAAAACAGGTGGTTGAAAAATAAGAGGGCTTAGTGATGAAATGGAAAGTAATGCAAGAACAGGTGTAAAGTGTGTATAATGCTACTCAGGCTGATTGGAAATACATGCCCCTACCTACATTTCTCCAAAATTGAAAAAGCATACCTATATGTAAGAATCGCTGCAGTTTCCAGTTGAAATGAACACTAGAGGCAGTAAAACTCCCACAACGTTTGCTTACAGGGTCGGTTTCGATTAAGAAAGCCTAATTTTCGCACAATTCTTTGCACTTTAAAACAATTTTAACATGCTGTGAGATTTGAAAACTGATACTACTGAACATTAGCGTCACATATACAGCTTCACGTGTATGGATTTTCTTGGTAGCCAACGCAATATGGTGTTGTACTTGTAAAGCGCTCTGGTACAAATCGACAAAACTAGTTTGACAAAACATCTCAAATCCGCATAGAAGGAAGTTATATAGCACGGCTGCATCAGCGGGTGTGTTTTTCTATCACTTTTGCATTCGTTAACACTATCGGGCATTACCTTGTAGCGACACTCCTCGGACATTTGAATTATGAACCAATGTAATAAAAATGTCCATGGTCACATATTGATCACGCTTTTTAGCGCCTCTCACTTTGCCGTGAAACATGTAATTGGTATGTAATATCAGTTTTGTAGAAATACCAGCAAGAGTGCTGTTTTCCTGAATATCTGCATGATTTGTGCTCCGTTTCACAGATGAAAATTGCTCCAATCAAAGCCACAGCAGAACTTTTGTGATTCTGATCAACCCAGCAGTGATTCGCTACTGAATGAATCCATGTTTTTTGAGTGAATCAAGTGGGTCAATGATATAGTTCATAAAAACAGTCGCTTGCTTTGTTTCTAAGTGAATTCGCCGTTTGAATTTGAATCGGTTGAATGATGACCGAATGACTCACTCATTAAGACAGCAACTTGGATTTAGTTTCATATTTAGACCATTAATGTCATAGCATTATTTATGCAATTGTAATTGCAGTATAAATGCATTCATGTCACCTCTGAACAGTCTGTGTAAATACCAACCTAAATTCCACTTCAAATGCAGCTTCTGAAAACAATGTCACAGCCACATTGTAGCCTTAAATATTTGTGCAACAAATTCTATGTTGAATCAAAATATTTTAAAACTACTTTTTTTGCCATGTCTATTCAATACTGTTCTCATTTAACACAATAATGACTTCAAATGATCTTTTTTGGAAAAAAAAAATTCGCGATTAATTTGTGATTAATTAACTGGCAAATTATGTAATTAATCAGATTTAAAAATTGTAATTGCTTGACAGCCCTACTTTTTGCATGAAGTATGTTTCTGGCCCAGATACTGTGTAGCTTCACTGTATATCAGGTTCTCATCCGATATGACTTGCAGATGATGGCGCTCTGATCTCTTGACTCGCATCGCTTTGCAACTTTTTATGCATCCACGTCAAGCATATGGCCAAGCGCGGCCCTGACCTCCACATGCTCTCACATGCAGACGCCATCTCCTATCCATCCCGCTTTATTGCCACCAGCGGTGGGACAGACGGTCCGCCCTGCGCGCTCGGTCGCGGCCGAACGACTTCAGTGATGGAGAGGGTTTATAGGAGGGCAGCGCGCTGGAGACCACCTTGACCCGTCCCTCCGCAGACCCCAGATCCCCACACCCAGCTCACCTCAGCTCTTGAGTTATTATCATAATTTCTCATGGCTCCATGTTTTACAGAATGTTTTGTGTTTTATTGCCTGAGAATCAGAGGCAGGAGCGGCAGCGAGCGCCGGCGTGATAAGAAAAGCAGTCATGTGAAAAATGAAAGGGGCCACATGTCCGGTAGAGAGAGGAGTGAGGGTCAAATAATAAAATACATGACAAATGCACCGGCGGTATTTCATGCTCAATGTGAAATGCACACACAAACACACGTGCACCAAATTCACATACAACAAAAACTCATGAATTCAATCAAGATCAAAAGACAAATGACGAAACAGATAGTTGTGCACCTAGAAGCTGATTGGTGTTTATTTGGAGCCTGACAGACATGTTCACTATGAGCCTAAAGATTCTTGTTCCCGGTAATGTTAGGTTTACATTACTCTGGTCAATACGACCAGAGTTATCTTGAAATGTCTTTTTATCTCATAGTTATGACTTTTTATTTCATAATCTCCTCACGACCCTACAGAGTATAAGCGAGTTGGAGATGGGATGGATAGAACTTTTTCACAATTACGACTTAGTATTTGTGACTTTTTGTCAGATAATCGTATAATTTTGATTTTTAGTCTTTAGTCTTTATTATGACATCTAGTCTTTATTCTGTCATAATTTAAACTTTTTATCTCATAATTGTGACATACTATGTCATCATTTTTTACTTTTTGTATTTATTATGTTATCATTATGTTTCCATAATGAATGTCTGTATTATCTCTAAAGATCAAGGTCAGTTTGATTCCTCATGATACGAGTCTCAGTGCATTAATGCCCGTGATGTATCTACACACATATGAAGTCATGTGCTTCCTTGTAGCCAAAGCCAGTGACGAATCAAACAATACGGCCCCTGATAAGAGGTTGGGACCCGAGGCCCGGCACGCGGTCGGGCAGGTATAAGCATGTGCTCATAACATCCCGTGACTTCCACGCTTGGTCACGTCTGTCCGCACCCCTCACTCTCCCATATCTCTCAATCTGCACATTTTCTTACACTTTAATTACACGGCTGTATATTGCCCTGGGCCGTATGGATGGGCGATACTGAGAGCAGATAAGATGGAGGAGCTTCTGTCACCACCCAAACATATTAGAACGGCACCAAAGCCAATTATCTCCATTCTGAACGACAATTAAGCATCCGACTCTATCCAAATACATGAATCCAGACCCGTGGGGCCAGAGGGCATTTTTAATAAAAATGTATGACTTCCCCTGGTTTGTTTTACTAGCTATGAGAATGAGAGATATGAGGAAAAGACCAACTTCCGATTAATAGGTCAAGAGTTTTCTTTTCTTTTTCATCAAGTATGCATTAAATTAATCAGAAGTGACAGTAAAGACATTTATAATGTTACAAAAGATTTCTATTTCAAATAAACGCTGTTCTTTTGAACTTTCTGTTCATCTGTGAATCCTGAAAAATAAAATGAATCACGGTATCCACAAAAATATTGGGCGGCACAACTGTTTTCAACATTGATAATAATCAGAAATGTTTCTTGAGCAGCAAATCAGCATATTAGAATGATTTCTGAAGATCATGTGACACTGAAGACTGGAGTAATGATCACAGCAATAAATTACATTATACAATATATAGAGAACAACTATTTGAAATGGTACATTTTTTTGGCATGAAGTCTTCGTGAGCAGAAGAGACAAAATATTTTGACTACAAACTTTTGAACAGTACTGTAGTTTATCTAATGTAGTTCTCTTGCATGATACAATCACTTGTCTTAAAGAAATAGTTCTAAAAATAAAAAATTCTATCAGCAGTATCATCACAATATTTCATAGAGCTTTTTGGGAGAAACAGACTAAAATGTATGTTTATCCTCACTGTCAATAATTGTCTTCCCTGGCATTGTTCTCAAATCTCAATCATGCGTTTTTACAAAGTTGCAAGTTTGCATACATGTTTTTGTGGAGTATCATATTTGATCCATCAGCCTTTTATGGCTCATATAGTCAGATATAGTGAGAATATGAAGAAAAAACAGCTCAATTTTATTCAGAGGCTCAAACTGAGAAAAATATGCCATTTGGTGCAGATGTTGATATTTACAGTATATGATCAAATTCTGATGCTTGTAATGTAAATCAATGAGATCTTTATAACAGTACAGCAGATACTTACATAAAGAGATCTAAATATCAGTGGTCGCTCTATATCTGCAGTAATCTGTCTCAGTAAGATGAGATTGAAATGCTCCAAACATATAATGCAGTGATTGAGAGCTGAAGAAATAAAGGCTCCTCAGAAGATGTGAGATGTTCTGGAGGCTTGTGAAGATCATTCCTCCGCTGAGGAACAGTGAAAGTAAAGCTTCTGGAAACAAACGCTCCTCAAAAGATCCTGAGGATCAGATTTGAGACTCTAAAACATGATTGATGGAGAATCAAGTAAAGCTGAGCTGCTGCAGTCCAGTAAGTGGTCATCTGGAGATATTACTGCAGTTATTCTGACGCTTACTTGATCAAAACCAGTCAAGATTTGACACGAGAAGCAGCAGCTGAAGCTGGACGTTTCTACAATTACACTAAAAGAGCTTTTACTGCAACTCTAAACTATCAAACAGACGATAGAAGACCTGGAGCAGATTGAGTGTGAAATAGGCTTAACAGCAAAGTTTTTATCAAGTTGAGGCCTTAGAAATTTGAGTATTAAATATGTTACAGTAGCATTCATAGGGTTAAAAGTCACACAGGTTTAGAACAACATGAGGGTAGTAACTGATGACAGAAGGGTCATATTTTGGTGCTGTATCTCTATAATAAGCTATAATCTTGAGGAGAGACGCAGTACAGTGGAGCTGCACAGAAAGCAAGATGGAGAGAGATAAAACGACAGAGAGAGAAAAGAGAGAGGTGACTTTGAGGAGCTGGACTCAGTCTCTCTCTCTCGCTGTCACCTAATCGGGTCGGTTATGGGAGCGTTTGGTTGAGGCGGGTCAGTTACCCGCTATCACAGGGCTTTAATCTGAGCGGCCGCCTCCTAAACTGGCTGTGAGCGCGGTGCCAGGCGCTGGCATCCCTGAGAGAGACAGCTAGAGGTTGTCTGTACATGGATGGGCACTTCACAGCTCGGCGGGGGGGGCGGGGAGGAAGGGGCATCGCGGCAGCTGCTCGGGGCATATGGGCAGAATTAATTAAAAGAGCCCAAAAAAGCTCATGTGAGGAGAGAGACAGAGACAAAGTACAGCAAGACTGTGTTTCTGTGTGTGCGGATGTATTCATGTACATCACAGGTTCTTGAGAAACGTCTTGCATCACGCTTGAAAGTTGTGCTAGACCTTGAGCCAGTGTTAGTTTAGTATCTTTGATAGGTTACACTTTATTTTGATAGTCAACTTTAGACATTCTACTAACTACAAGTAACTTTGCACCTACATGTCAACTAATTCTCATTAGTTTGCAACCACACGTCTACTAACTCTCAGAGTAGACTGTTAGGGTAGGTTTAGGGTTAGTAGAATAAGTTGACATATACTTGCAAAGTTTCTCATAGTCAGTATGTTGTTGACCCATCAAAATAAAGTGTTAGAAGATATTAAGCAGACAGTCTACTAATACTCTAATGACTGCTAGTTGACACGTAGTTGCAAAGTTACTTACTGTTAGTAGAATGCCTAAAGTGGGCTATCAAAATAAAGTGTTACCCTTTGATATATTATTATAGTATATTTGGAAAAAGAATACAATTTTATACTTTGTTTACATTTTAATTAAAGTTTTAGCAATTTTGTTGTTTTTGTCATGTACGTATTTTTTTTTATTTAAAGGTGACATATCATGAAAATCTGCCTTTTCCAGGTTTTAAGTGCTATAATCAGGTGCATCTACCAACCAAGGAAACGTAAAAGTAACTCGTGTGTTTTTAACGTAAACTTGTGTGTGAATGAGAACTTAGTTTAGTGCTCGCATGCTGTGACAGCCGCTTTCTGTGCGTGTGCTTCGGCTGTGTGCGCTCAGAAAACCTTATAGCAGAAGTTTAAACTCGTATGGTTTAAAACGCATGATTTCAGCGTGATAAACATGATAATCAGAACCAAAACAGATTTTTTTAGCAGGTCCAAGCTGCAAAGGCACAGCTCTATTCTGGAAAAGGGGGCGGGGAGCAGCAGCTCATTTGCATTTAAAGAGACAGGCTCGAAAAACAGCGTTTCTGCTTCCACTCAAAATAGGCATTTTTTTTTCAAAATGATATAATAAATGATCTGTATAGTGAGCTGAGCAAGAGACAGGCTCGAAAAACAGCGTTTCTGCTTCCACTCAAAATAGGCATTTTTTTTTCAAAATGATATAATAAATGATCTGTGGAGTATTTTGAGCTGAAACTTCACAGACACATTGTGGGGACACCAGAGACTTATATTACATATTGTAAAAAGGGGCATAATATGTCACCTTTAAGTAGTTTTTCTATATTTAGGTTTACTTGTTTTAGTATTTCAACTTTAAACAAAAATGAGAGATGTTGCCTTGGCAACTCGCTCAAATAAGTTTTTTTTTTTCTCCCATAATGATTTATGATTAAGCTATTCATCTGTCATTATTAAAACATAAAAACTTTTTCAAAACATTAAAAGTGTTCACACTGTGTTCATTTATAGTGACAAAATGTGTTATTTTAGTATTATTTATAAACTATTATACTATTAAATTATCTTTTATTTTTTATCATAGTTTAAGTTTTAGCAATTTTACGTGCTTTTGCATTAGTTTTCTTAATATTTCTATTTTGCTTTAATTTATATATATATATACTGTATATCCACCACGGTGCTGTAAAAAATTGATCTATAGTTATCAGAAAAGTTAGTTTGCGGTTCTTGCTGCTAAAGGTGGCACAAACAGATTTTAAGTTTAAAGGGATAATTCGTTTTTTCTCATGGGTGATAGCAGGTGCTGGATAACAATTTTTATTTCGTTTAGATATACACAATATATATAAAACAAAACTCCCTGTTGAAGAATTGCAATAAACATGTATTTTCATTAGCATATTTGTGCATCTACAGCTGAATGTGTTTTATAATCAATAGATAACACACCTATAGATTTGATGTTAATATTTAATTTTAATAATTGCATTACTAGAAAAAAAATCGCAGTGGTTCATTTTGTGATTAAATATGTTAAATGTTTTGAGAACAAGTCCACTGCATTGGAGAAAAGTGTCAAATCGATTGAGAAAAACTGTAAAAACAAATACATAGTATACAAGATACATACTGATTATCATCAAAAAAATAATAATGAAACATTTCAGTTTTAACTACTGATTATGAATGATTTCATGAGACGTGCATTTTTCAAATAGTGACATTTAAACACATATATTTGATATTCTGGCTTAAATGAAGCAGGTTATCACGTTAATCCACACGGTGTGATAGAAACGCAGGAATGAAGCTCATGAGAACAGGACGAGCTCAGATGGTCGATGCTGTGGTCAATAACGATAAGGCCGGCTTGCTCGGATGTGCAAAGTTCATTTTAACTCAATCAACTGGATTTTAGTTTCCCCGCTCATTAACCTTGGATTTTGGTGACAAATGTCTCCAGATTGATCCAGTTAAGAAAAGTAATGTTTCTGGGTTTGCAAGGTTAACCTTAATGAGAAACACACAGAGCGTAAGCAATGACACGTCAAGTAACACATTCAATATGAACAATATTTTCCTATCTGAGCACATGAGGTGTAAATCCATCCTCAGGCCACAGGAAGTGGAGACTGATCTTCCCGCTCTCCTTGATCCCATTCCATCTGGAGTTCAGAGGAGACCTCGGTGAACAGATGATCCCAATCCCAGCCCACGTCCTCCTGCACAGACACCACCAAACCATCACAGCAGCTTCACAGAGAGAGCAGGAGAAATACAGTGCATTTAAAGCAACAGTTCACCTCAACACGAAGCTTCTGTCCTCATTCACTTACACTCATGTCGAGGAACACAAAAGGAGATTTTCTGACAAATCTTTATGTATCTTATTTCCACACAGTTCATAATTAGCATGTCTGTCGAGCTCCAAAATGATTGAAAAATGTAGGAATAAAGTAGATTTTATGACTCGTGTGCCATATATCCCTTCCTCACACTTAGAATATAGTACGCATATGTACTTCTATAGTGCTTTTTTTTTTTTATATATATATTTTGATTAATCATTTCGGTCTTAAATAAGTATTATAAATGTATATAAAAGAGAGAGCGTTCTTCAAAATATCTTTGACATTCAAACTAATTTGATTCAAAACTATTAATTTGTCATCACTTAAAAATGTTCACACTGTATTGATTTACAGTGAAAAACGGTGTAAAGCAGTGTTATTGCGTTATTTTAGTATTTTATATATAAATACAAACACACACACTATTATAACTTTTTGAATTTTTATTATAGCTTTTATTACTGCTTGTATTTTTACTCTATTTATTTTTTATTATTTTTATTTTATAAACGCTATTTTAACTGTAAAGTTTGAGTATTTTTGTAATGTGCTTTTGTCATTTATGTTAATTATTCACTATTATTTTAAAAAATCAAATTTTTTTCAGTAACAACAATTATTTTTTTTATATTTTGTTCTATTTCAACTCTATTTAAATTATGGAAAATGGCATTTAATAGTTGCAGTTTTAGTTAAAAATGTTTTACAATACTGGGTCAAACATGTTTTCACAGTTTTTATTTTGAGTCTATTGGTTAAAATGATGATTTCTCTTTTAACCATTTAAAATCCATTTAAAACAAATACATAAGATACAAGACGTATACTAAATATCATCAGATTCTTTAGCTCTAGATATGACAATTAAAACACCATACAGAGAGATATTAAATAATGAATTATGTATTCATTATTTAATATCTGGATATGGATAATTTCACAAAAAAATGTACTTTTTATTTTTATTAATCATGTTTACATGAATCATATGCACTTTTATGGTGCTTTTATTATTATTATTATTATTATTATTTTGGACTGTCATTCTATATAGAAGAGTGAAGGTTCTTCAAAATATCTTCTTTTGTGCTCCACAGAATAAAGTCATATGAGTTTGGAATGACATGAGGGCGAGTAAATGAAGACAGAGCACTCATATCTGGGTGAACTGTCCTGTAACACATTGTGGGACAGTATGAGATGAAGAATGCTGCTGGTGACTTCATAAATCTGTTGTCTGACCCTCTTACACGGCCTAGAAAGAGCCAGAGAGACTATATTTACTGGCAGCGCTCACCTCTCTCACCTCCTGCTCCGGGGCTAAAACCTTCGTGAGCAGCTTCAGGTCAATCTCTCCATCCTGAGAAACATTCAGTACAGACAAAACATTAGCCAAGCCATTACTGAAAATACTGAAGCATTGCAATATAATGCCAGGGTATTCCAAAAAACAGATACTGTAGGACGTGAAGGATGAATTAGGCAGTAACTTTATGCTCCTTACAACATACTTGATTTACACAAAGCAGCAGTGTTTGTTGTTAAGGGATGATGGGTAATGATGGGTGAGTGTCTCACCAGGGTCTGAAAAGCCGAGTACTTCATGAGGTCGTTGTCCAGGTCTCTGTAGGTCATAACTCTGTTCACCTGGATACTGCAGACAAGAGAGATCCATAAACACGTGTCTGTTTTTAGCATCTCAAAGGCGTCTAAAGACTATTTCATCCTCCTTTTAAAATGCCGATAGACGACTGGATGAAATTCTAAGACGCTTCAGCTCCATCAATCCAATTAAGAATGAATTCAAACTTTGACAAAATATTATGACAAACCATAGACATGAACACTGATTGTTAAACCCATTATTCACGAGAAAACAGTTTGCACATATCCAAGTGTTTTTGGCAGATATGTGTGCACAGGCTTGTGTTAGGACACTAATTAAACAAGTTTAGTGCAAATATAAAGCAATAACTATTGAAGACCAGCTGTTTTATTAATGTTGTATGTGGGTAGACAATACAATATAATACAGCAGGAATGTTAATGGAAAGAAAGTCCCTTTATTAAGTACCAAAGTGTCTTTTAAGCCAGAAGCATATAGACAGTTTAACTAACTTAACTAAGTTTCTCAGCAAGATCCAGCAGATCTTGAAGCATATGAGAATTTGTTTTCTTGATGATGATTATTGTTTGGACCAAAGGATACCTGGGTGGAGCAGCGATCTGCATGGTGAGGTCTTCCTCTTGAACCTCCTCCAGGTCTGGAATCACTGGGATGTCTAGAAAATGCAGGTGAAATGTGTTAATTTTGTTAATAGTTCAGTAGAAAATACAAGACATTTCATACAACTACCTATAATATTATGGTGGCCAAGAGAGCTTGACGCGCTGCAACTTGAAAACACATTCAAATTGAAAAAACACCAGCAAATTAAGAAAACCCATCACTTTTACAACACATGCTGCAAATGTATTTGGTTGTGTTGTGAGTATTTGCAGCATTTATTGTATACTTTTTTTTGTATTTGCAATGTGTTTCTGTATTTGGTTGTATTGTGAGTATTTGCAGAGTTTTCTGTATATGGTTGTGTTGTATTTGGTTGCGTTGTGAGTAGTGCTGTCAAATGATTACTCGCGATTAATCGCATCCGAAATAAAAGTTTTTGTTTACATAATATATGTGTGTGTACTGTGTATATTTATTATGTATATAAATACACATACATGCATGTATGTATAATATAATAATGTATAATATATGCTGTATGTGTGTGTATTTATATATACATAATAAATATACACAGTACACACACATATATTATGTAAACAATAACTTTTATTTTGGATGCAATTAATCGCGATTAATCGTTTGACAGCACTAGTCGTGAGTATTTGCAGCGTGTTTCTGTATTTGGTTGCATTGAGAGTATTTACAACGTTTTCTGTATTTGGTTGCATTGTGGGTATTTGCAGTGTTTTCTGTATTTGGTTGCGTTGTAAGTATTTGCAGCGTTTTCTGTATTTGGTTGCATTGTGGGTATTTGCAGTGTTTTCAGTATTTGGTTGCGTTGAGAGTATTTGCAGCGTTTTCTGTATTTGATGGCATTGTGAGTATTTGCAGCGTTTTCTGTATTTGGTTGCGTTGTGAGTATTTGCAGCGTTTTCTGTATTTGGTTGCATTGTGAGTATTTGCAGCGGCGTTGTAAGTATTTGCAGCGTTTTCTGTATTTGGTTGCGTTGAGAGTATTTGCAGCGTTTTCTGTATTTGGTTGCATTGTGAGTATTTGCAACGTTTTCTGTATTTGGTTGCGTTGTGAGTATTTGCAGTTTTTTCTGTATTTGGTTGCATTGAGATTTTTCAGTATTTGGTTGCGTTGTGAGTATTTGCAGCATTTTCTGTATTTGGTTGTGTTGAGAGTATTTGCAGCGTTTTCTGTATTTGGTTGCATTGAGATTTGCCGGCGTGCCGTCACAGTCTGTTTTTACCTGTTTTAGTATTTTGTTTCCTTGTTTGTTTTATTACGCGCTCTGTTTGCTCCACTCTGGTGTACGATCGCTTAACTTTTCTAAATATTCGGTCGGCGGTGTCTGATTGTCTGTTTCGCGATACCAGAGAAGACTGCCTTCCGTATGCACGGTATGCGTCTGTGCCAGTTGCGCTGAGGAAGGTGTGTTACCTGCCTGGATGCTTGTGCCTGTGGAGGAAACGCCGAAAGAAGCGTGGGAAGCGCGCTGGAGGCCTCGTGAGATCAAAGAAGACCAGGAGGTTTCCATTTATCTG
>NW_015547660.1:527382-532680 GCF_001515605.1 Sinocyclocheilus anshuiensis | reverse complement strand
CGGACTGTAAGTACGTTTTTTATATTTAAAGAGTTTTTATATTTTATATATTTAAAGCGAGTTTTTTTGGGCAGTGTAGAGTAGGGCTTGTTGTTTGTCATTTCTCCGATCACAAATGCAGACATGGTTTTATGTTTACGCGGCGCGATGCAACTCAACGCGTAAAAAGACAGTATAAGTCATTATAATCCGTAATTATGTCCCCACTGGATGCAACAAATACCTCGTTTATAATGGGTTTTAATGTTTTTGTCTCTTCGCTCCGGCCGGGACACGGCATCACAATATGGCAAGGGGCGTAACATTTCCGTCACACGCTTGAGGTATTCGGCCAATCACAACGCACTAGATAGCTGGCCAATCACAGCACACCTCGCTTTTCAGACCGATGTAAAAAAATTAAAAAAATCGACGCGTTTCAGAAAGGCGGGGCATAGAGGAGAAACAATAATGTACAGTATGTGGAAAATAATGTGTTTTTTGAACATTAAACCGCATAAACACATTTTCATTACACCAAATACACAAAATAATGTTCTTTTTAGCAACATCATATGACCCCTTTAATACATATATCCATATTGTTTTTTATTAAGTTTTAGTATATTTAGTTGTAGGCATTTTATGGCTTAAACTTAAGAAAAATGGTAAATGTTGACAACTGTTGACAACTGTTGACAAATGTTGACAATTTGTCACATGACCTCATAACATTTGCTTCTTTAATTTAGTTAAATCACATTAAATAAAAAGATATTTTATATTATTTAAATTCATTTATTTTGATTTTTGTAATTTTTAATGACTTGACCAGACTTGACAGTCATAGGTCATTGGATGATATTAGTTTTATTTTAATTTAAGTTAATAATTTTAATCGCCATCTTTTTCTGACACCACTCCAATGACAATGGCGTTGATAAACGCGAGATCTCTGGCAAATAAGACTTTTATTCTGAATGATCTCTTTGCCTCTCACGAACTTGATTTTTTATTTGTTAATGAGACTTGGCTTATTGCTGGCGACACGTCTTCACTCTCTTCTGCTTCTTCTGCTGGTTGCAGTTTTTTCAGTACCCCTAGGTCCGTTGGCCGGGGTGGGGGTCTTTTTAAAGAAATTAAAGAAAAGTTTAAATGTAGACTTTTACCCTCTGACTCTTTTTGTTCGTTTGAATCTCAGTTAATTACATTGAATTCTTTTAAGTCTGTGCTATGTGTTTTAATTTATAGACCCCCAAACTCTCATGGGGATTTTATCTGCAATTGTCCCCTCTTTTGACAAAATTTTAATTTTGGGGGATTTCAATATACATGTGTGTAGCCCTTCAAAGCCCTTGGTCAGAGATTTCTTACATTTATTTATAGTCATTTGATCTTTTACAGTGTGTTTTTGGTCCAACTCATGAGCATGGTCATACTCTTGATCTTGTTTTATCTTTGGGGTTTTCTGTTGGTAATCTGAAGATTGTTGATACCGTTTTTTCTGATCATAAGACTGTTCTTTTTAGCTCTAATTTTCCATGTGATGTCTTAAGTAATGTTTCTGTTCCTGTCGCATCTCGTGTACTCACTCCTTACACAGCTAGTAGTTTTTCAGCAGCTTTTGAGGTTTCCCCTTTACTTACTTTGTTTGAATCTCCCTGTCATAGTATGGATTTAGAAGAGTTGGTTAATCAATTCAACGCTTCTTGTTCTGCTATTTTAGATGTTGTGGCTCCTTTCAAGGCTAAGAAAAACATACAGCCCTGACAGCCCTGGTTAAATAGTACTACCCGTGCTCTCAGGCAGGAGTGCAGGAGGGCTGAACGTAAAGATAAACCTTTCAAGGCTAAGAAAAACAAAGTTAAATTACAGCCCTGGTTAAATAGTACTACCCGTGCTCTCAGGCAGGAGTGCAGGAGGGCTGAACGTAAATGGCTTAAAGATAAATTACAGGTCTCTTATGATATTTTGAAGAACTGTCAGAATGAATATCAAAGGGCTGTCAAATTAGCTAGAGCAAATGACTTTTCTGCCATTATTTCCTTTTCTGTCATAATTCTACAGTACTTTTTTCTACTGTAAACACTGTGCTCAATCCCGTTGCCACCCCATCACTCATTCCTTCTGCTGATATATGTGAAGCATTCTTAAACATTTTTATTGGTAAGGTCGCTGGAATTAGATCTCAAACTTCATCTGCTAGCAATGAGCTGATCACTCCTGCCGATCCTATTAATCAGTTGACAAGTTTTTTGCCTACTTCTCTACAGCAGCTTAAAGATATAATTGCGCATATGAAGCCTACTAGGTCTCCAGGTGATGTCATTCCTTCTTCTTTGTTTAAGAAGGTTTTTGACACTATTGGTCCAAGTATTCTGACTATTTTGAATAGTAGTCTGTCATCTGGTGTTGTTCCCGCTAGTTTTAAGAATGCTGTTATTCAGCCCCTCCTTAAAAAAAATGGTTTAGATCCCTTTAACATGAGTAATTTTCGCCCCATTTCGAAGCTGCCTTTTATATCTAAGATATTGGAAAAAATTGTGTTGGAGCAGTTAAATGTTTTTTTAAAGAAGAATAATATCTTAGATAGATTCCAGTCTGGTTTTAGAGCCGTCCACAGTACAGAGTCTGCTCTTTTGAGGGTCTCCAATGATATCTTAAGAGGTGTTGACTCTGGGAGTTGTGTTGTTCTAATTTTGTTAGATCTTACTGCAGCATTCGACACAGTTGATCACAATACACTTATTGCTCGTCTCAAGAATCATGTTGGTGTTCAGGGCTTAGCCTTAAAATGGTTCTCTTCTTATCTGAAGGATAGGACATTTTCAGTCAGTTTAGGTGATTACTCTTCTTCTACTGCTCCTCTTGTCTGTGGGGTTCCTCAGGGCTCTATTCTGGGACCAATTTTATTTTCTCTGTGTATGTTGCCATTGAGTTTTATTTTTGATAAATTTGGGATTCATTATCACTTGTATGCGGATGATTCACAAATTTTAATAAGGGTTACGTTAATGATATCTATGACTGCCTGGGGCAGTTTCCTGGGAAGAAACTGTCCTGTGTAAAAAACCTTGGTGTCATCTTTGACTCTGACCTCAAATTTGACAGACAAATTAATGCTGTTGTTAAAATAAAAATTAAAAGCTATAAAAATAGCTTTTTCCATCTAAGGTCAATATCTAAGCTGAAGTCCATCCTCTCTTTTGAAGATATGGAGAAGGTTGTTCATGCTTTTGTGTCATCTCGTTTGGACTATTGTAATGTGTTGTATCTGGGTTTGAATCAGCTCTCTCTCTCTCGTTTGCAGCTTGTCCAGAACTCAGCTGCCAGACTTTTAACAAGTACAAAGGGGAGAGAGCATATTACTCCTGTGTTAATCAAACTGCATTGGTTACCTGTACGATACAGAATTCATTTCAAAGCGTTGCTGTATGTTTATAAGGCTGTGCATGGTCTATCACCTGACTATGTTACTGATTTAATTAGTGTCTGTCAATCCAGCAGATCTCTGCGCTCAAATGAACAACTACTCCTAATGGTTCCGCGATCTCGTCTAAAATGTAGAGGGGATCGTGCTTTCTCTGTGGCAGCTCCTAGGCTCTGGAATGCCCTTCCTCCGTCTATTAGAACTTCTCCAACTTTGGGTGTTTTTCAGAGTTCGCTTAAAACTCATTTGTTTTCTCTAGCTTTTGACAATGTTTTTTAGCTGTGTATGATATTTGTTACTATGATTATTTATGTATTTTTATTTTTTTATTTTATTTTACTATTATTATTTTTCATTTGTTTTTATATTATTCTTATCATTCTTATTTTTTTCCCCCCTTATCTTTCTCTGTACAGCACTTTGGTTCCAGTCGTGGTGTTGAAAGTGCTTTATAAATAAAGTTTGAGTTGAGTTGAGTTGAGTTGGTTGCGTTGACAGTATTTGCAGCGTTTTCTGTATTTGGTTGCGTTGTGAGTATTTGCAGCGTTTTCTGTATTTGGATGCGTTGTGAGTATTTGCAGCGTTTTCTGTATTTGGTTGCGTTGAGAGTATTTGCAGCGTTTTCTGTATTTAGCTGCGTTGTGAGTATTTGCAGCGTTTTCTGTATTTGGATGCGTTGTGAGTATTTGCAGCGTTTTCTGTATTTGGTTGCGTTGAGAGTATTTGCAGCGTTTTCTGAATTTGGCTGCTTTGTGAGTATTTGCAGCGTTTTCTGTATTTGGTTGTGTTGAGAGTATTTACAGCGTTTTCTGTATTTGGTTGCATTGAGATTATTTGCAGCGTTTTCTGTATTTGGTTGCGTTGTAAGTATTTGCAGCATTTTCTGTATGTGGTTGCATTGTGAGTATTTGCAGCGTTTTCTGTATTTGGTTGCATTGTGAGTATTTGCAGCACATTTCAGTATTTGGCTGTTTAGATGTTTATGACATTCTTTCTTCAGATAAACACAAAAGTAATTTAAAAGTAATCCATCTATGTGAGTCCAAATAATGCAAGTGGATGGGATCCTCAAAGATAATGCTTCAAAAACCATGCGAACGAACACGACAGTAATCCATAAGATCCCAGCTGATGAATAAATGTCTTGAGCAAAAAAAAAAAAATAAATAAATAAAACTAATATTTTAAATGTGTTGCCATGAACTCAGAAGCCATTGTTTATAGTTTAATTTTTTTTTTTAAATATTAGTATTTTACTCATACAAACCTATAGTTTTGCTTTAAAGGGGTGGTTCATTGCGATTTCACTTTTTTAACGTTAGTTAGTGTGTAATGTTGCTGTTTGAGCATAAACAATATCTGCAAAGTTACAAAGCTGAAAGTTCAATGCAAACGGAGATATTATCTTTTAAAATTCTGGCAGTTTAATGCCTACAAAAACAGCTGGTAGGGACTACAAGAAGTTACTTCCCGGGCTTGTGACGTAACAAACCCAGATACACCCCGCCCTTGGGAAAAGGCAGCAAAGGGGGCGAGGCCATGCTGTGCTGCTTTAGAGAAGAGGAAGAGAAAACTATTGGAAAAATCTATTCATATATGAATCGCGATTCTGTCTTCTAACGATTCTAATGGATTCACAACTTTCAAAATCAATGTTCTAAAGCAGCTGTTCTTAATACCGTTCCTCACGTCCCCTGCTCTGCACACGTTCTGCATCTCTCTCTCTCTCTCTCTCTCTCATTCAGCTCAGCTCCAACAATGAACTGTTACAATTATACACTTATTTTCACATAGCTGAGAAGCGTTATACATGCAGTTGCCATACTGTATTAAAGCTTTAATCAGGATAAAACTGTATATTAAAAGCTAACAGAAGCAGTAGCATTTAC
>NW_015547660.1:519434-527231 GCF_001515605.1 Sinocyclocheilus anshuiensis | reverse complement strand
TGTTAGACTGCACCCCATAAACACAATCAAGCCTAGAAAAAAAACAGTGAACCACCCCTTTAAAAGACATTAATTTATCAACTCTGGGGTCGCATGAATTACCACCATGTTTACTTTGCATGGTTTTTGAAGCATCATCTTTGAGGGTCCCATCCACTTGCATTATATGGACTCCCATAGATGGATTATTTGTCTTAACATCTCCATATTTGTTCATATGAAGAAATAGTCACACATTATTTCAAACATCTGAGACGACATGAGAATGAGTGAATTTTCATTTTTAGGTGGAGTATCCCTTTAAATGATTCACAATGGTTCTTTTGTGCAACATGTAGCTAGTTAACAATAAAAGATTGTAAACAAAATTTGAAGTTGTAAATAAAACAAAGATTACTGAAGTACATTTTACAAAAAAAAAAAAAAAAAATTTAAAATTAAATAAAATAAGAAACTTTTTAAAAAAAAAAAAAAAAAAAAGTTTTTCTGTTACTTGCAGTTTCTCTGTAATTATTTGAGAAAATTAATAGTAGTTTATGAGAAAAAACCATTTCCACATCAAATTTTTCATGCACAGCACACTAATGTTAAGCTTCAAGTGTCAATCATTAATTTGATGATTTACACTAGTTAATGTAACTGTTAATGCAAATGTTAGTTTACAAATACTGGCTTGTTATAATTGACTTACATGTTTATTACAGTCAGATTTATTTACTCGCCAAAGCCAGTTGATCTTTGAGCCTGATTATGGATTTAAACCGACCACGCGAGCAGCATAAAGTTTTTCTCGAGACGCACTCGGCCATATGCTGCAGCTACTGCCGGGTGTTACAGCGAGTTGCAGCATTTCCCACAATCCCCGCAATCATCACAGATGCTGTCTGTCTCCTCGGCGCGGCTCTGTTTATATTGTGTGTGAACTGGCGTTTGATTTCCTCCCTCTCTGTGTTTCTCTCACTCTCGCGCTGACATCCTCTTCCACGCTGCCCCCTGTCACGGCGACCAGGCGGCCATGAATATTCAGTGATCAAGACAGTATCTCTTCCCGCTGTGAGGCGGCGCTCCGGCCAGGGGCTCCCCAGAAAGCACCCCCCACCCCGACACACACTCGCTCTTGTCCCGGCGCCGAGCATTTGGGCCCTGTCAGCGGCGCCCACCCTCAGGACCCTTCAGGCCAGAGCGGCGACCTCCATGTCCATTCGGGCCGGGCCGGGCCGGGCTCCAGGCGCACAGGCCTGCCTGCGAGCCCATCTGTGTGGGGTCGGAAGTCACGGCGCGCCCTGGCAGGAGCCGCGGTGCCAAGAACCACGTGCCCGCTGCCCGGAACAGTGGGAACCCGCTTTAATTGGCAAAACTCGACAGGACAGAGTGTGGCATCGCTCCCAAAGAAGGACAAACTTTCACAGCCCTTCTCCTCTTTTTGGACAGACTTCTGCTGGAGTGCATTAAGGTGTGCCACGAGAGCGCACGTTTACACAATCACCATCAAACACAGTCTGACAGTGCTAAGAAAGTAAAAGAAAAGCTTTGTTAATTAAACCAAAGACTGATACATAAAACATGAACAAAACTTTTGTCACATTGACTACTCAAAGCCGATCAGTTCAAAACCGACACGACTGGAACAATAACTATAAAAACAAACTTGCATTCACTTTACATTCTGTACGGGAAACACTTTTTTTAATATTAACTTTATGACTTTTCAAGAATACAAAGTCATTTACAAACATTATTACATTATGTAAAGGAAGAGTTCACTTTTAATTGTATGGAAAAGAGCAGCTCGGACATTCTGCTAAATGTTTATTTAATATATATATTATATATTAGTTTTTATATCTCCAATAACATGTCCTTAAGTAAGATGAGATTGAAATGCTCCAAACATATAATGCAGTGATTGAGAGCTGAAGAAATAAAGGCTCCTCAGAAGATGTGAAGATGTGATCCTGATGATCAGATTTGAGACGCACTGATTTGTCTAAAAACATGATTGATGGAGAATCAAGTAAAGCTGAGCTGCTTCAGTCCAGTAAGTGTTCATCTGGAGATATTACTGCAGTTATTCTGACGCTTACTTGATAAAAACCAGTCAAGATTTGACACGAGAAGCAGCAGGTGAAGCTGGACGTTTCTACAATTACACTAAAAGAGCTTTTACTGCATAAAACTCTCTAAACTATCAATCAGACGACAGAAGACCTGGAGGAGATTGTGAGTGAAACAGGTTTAACAGCAAAGTTTTGATCATGTTGATCATTTGGAACTTTAGAAACTTGCATATCAAATATGATACAGTAGGCTTTAAAGGGTTAAACGTTATAAAAGTGCTTAAAACATGCCCTTTACATTCACAGATGCAAAGTGAAGGAGGAAACCCAAGACAAATTCAGACCAGAACATCACAGAAACATGAGGCCAGAAACGAAGAACCTAGCAACCGCTCTGAGTACCCTAGTGACAACAAAGCAACATGCTAGCAACTGTAATCCAACACTCTGGCAACTACAGCACAACGTTTTGCATGCATGAGCAAACCACATTCACATTTTTTTTAAATGTAAAAATCTAGTTATATAACTCTTAAGGCTAGTTCACACTGCACTGACTGAACATGTCACTCTTCTGAGCGCAGAATGTCTGAGCAGTGATAAATAATATTTGGCACTACTCATCACATAATATAAAGTAAGACTTTTTAAAAATAAATTGATACTTTTATTCAACAAGGATGCATTAAATTGATCAAAAGTGACAGTAAAGACATTTATAATGTTACAAAAACAAAATGCATCAAAGTTTCCAAAAACTTTTTCGGCAGCACAACTGTTTTCAACATTGATAATAATCAGAAATGTTTCTTGAGCAGCAAATCAGCATATTAGAATGATTTCTGAAGATCATGTGACACTGAAGACTGGAGTAATAATGCTGTTGTTTAGCTTTGATCACAGAAATAAATTACAGTTCAACACGTATTCACATAGAAAACAGCTATTTGAAATTGAAATAATATTTCACAATATTACTATTTTTACTGTATTTTTAATCAAATAAATGCAGCCTTAGTGAACAGAAGAGACTTCTTTCAAAATAATGTTTTAAACCTTTTGAACAGTAGCATATATTGGGCAAAACAGTATTTTTTCATTACATTGAACTATTTTTAATAAATAGTTATTGGTATTGAATATGGTATTATTTCACTGAGCTTGGCGTCATGCATTCTCGGATTGCACAAATAATTCTACTCCACAAACACACACAAAGCTGCCTTAGTATCTTATGAAGCAGCCCGGATGCCTTAAAATGCTCCTCCTTAAAGTCTCAAGGAGATAAACGTGTTAATTTTGAAGTCATTTTTAATTCTCTCTCAGACTTTCTGAATCCTGTCACAAAAGCCACGTTCAGTTCCATCTCCCTGACCCTCGTAACAAGCCCCGTTATCCTACATTGATAACTTCTTCCTTTTCTCTCATTTTTAATTAAAGCTAATTAAAAATGCCAGCCTCGTTTAGTCACTGACAAGATTCATCTGTGTTCCTGATATACAAATAAATGCAGGCGCGCGCGAGCGCTGCTTCATATTCATGAGCGCGAGGTGACACCGTCTCCTCATTTCTAAAGCAGTGCGTTCAGCAGATTCGGGCCCCCGCGGACCCCCAGTCAAATTTAATGGTCTTAGTGCAATGACATCAAAAAGCCTCTACGTCCAGCCTTCGCTAACGCTCTACTGGATCTCAACTTTTCCGAATAATGCACCATCGACACAAATGGGCCAGAGTTCAATGTGAAGCGCGGCGATGTAAAGCTCTCGGTATGCAAACGCCACGATTAAGCGGCGAGAGAAAACAACGTTTTTTAAATGAGGTCGAGATGCGACCTGTGACACGAGGTCGAGAGGGAATCAACAATGACGTGCACCAGAAACCGCTTTATGATGCTGATTCTATCAAAAAGTCATGTGTCACGGCTCTAGATGATGCTATTTTCTTATTTATTCATGAGTTTGAGCAGCTTTTCCATGAAAGAGTAAAGAAGCTCATGATGTCAAGTTCAGAGATATATTAATACTTGGTAAAACAGAACCTGTAAGTAGTACACAATATGAATAGTATGAATATATTACTGACATTGATGATAATAATAATAACCATAATAATCACATTTCTGTTTGTCCCTCCTGATGTTTTCACATGGTGCATGATCAAATTCCACAGACTTATATTAAAGAAAAGATCTGAGGCGTTTTTGAACAGTAAGAAACCACCTAGCAACCAGCCAGAACACCCTAGCAACTGCATCACAAAACCCTAGCAACCATCTACAATCACAAGCACTGCGGCGGTGAATTTGGCAAAAGCACCAACTAGGTATGATGAGATGCCATTAATTTGATATAGACTGTTATTTTATTATCATTGATGTATTATATCTATTATAGCTTTAGTTAATATTTTGAATTAGACTTATTTTTTAAATATATTTTCTGTTTTCATTTTAATTCCAAAAGCTTTAATAAATAAAGTTTCAGTCATTTTGTGTTTTTATCATTTTAATTAGCGTAAGCATTTTTACATGTTCATTTTTTAGCAAGTTTTAGTTTATTTAGTTTTAGTCATTTTAGTACTTAAATCAAAAATGATAAATGTTGCCTGATAATTTTTTTTAATACTTTATTTTATTTCAAGCAATGGATTTTTTATGGTTTTAGTTTTAGTTACCAATAATAACCCTAGAAACAGATGAGAGCTGTGATGTGTGAAACGTGTTTGTATGATGACGACACTAAAGGAGGTAAAGTATGTCTTGACAAGTCAGAGCCGACCATTCATTCTTTTTGTTATTATTTGAGACTGTAAGTGAGAGCAGCATATGGCCTGAAGATCACATGTTTCTGAGCCTCACGCTATCAGGTCTTTTAAGCCTAGTGTACTGTAAGTGTGTTTGTATCTCATAAAATAACGTTTATGAATGTGTAGACTTTATCAATCACAGCAGCTGGACTCTCACTGAATGAGCTGCTTTATCCAGCACCCTTCTGGAATGTCATACAATAAATGATCAGCCATTAGCTTGAATTCTGTATGTATTTCATAAGCTGTGGAGCTGCTGTCTGGTTAAATAGAGTAAATGTGTTTGAAGTGAAACAGAGCTTGCGGGAATCATCTACTCACCACTTTCATTGTCGGAGCCCTCGGGGGTTTGTGGCCTCAGTCGCCGGCTTCACACAGGGGACAGACAACATGTTAAACACAAGAGATCAGGGACAAATACTCCATCCAAGAGTAACACACACACACGCACGCATGCACGCACACACACACACACACACACACACACACTTCGGTCCAGCTTCTGAGAGTCCCAATTAGAGATGAGAGATACAGCTCAAAAAACATACCTTGAAATTTATGCATTTACTACTGGCTTATTTTTCAATCAGAAGATCATATTAACCAAACAACCATTATAGCCAAACAGATTCATTGCAAGAGTAAAACTAATGTTTAGAAAATAATATGTAATGGCAGATGGGAGTGTTGAGGAAACCTGTGTGAGAATAATTATTATTTTGTATTTGGTTTGCAGCGTATGGTCCTGGTTTGGTTACACTTTTATAATAAGGTTTCATTTGTTAACATTAGTTAATGCACTGAGAGTAAACATGAACAAATTATAGAAGCTTGTTTCCACCATGGGATGAAAAAAAAATGATTTTTGCAACTTTTTATCTCACAATTCTGACTTTTTTACTGCCATTCTGAGGGAAAAAACTTATAATTGCGAGATATAAACTCACAATCGCAAGAAAAAAATTGAGATAAAAAGTCTGCGCTTTTTAGTTTTTAGTCTGTGGCAGGGGAAGAAACCTCAGAATGGTGAGATATAAAGTCAGAAATGCAAGAATAACAGTCAGAATTTTGAGATAAAAAGTTGCAATTATCTTTATTTTTTATTCCATGGCAAAAACAAGCTTCCATAACAAATAATGAAGAATACTATTTTTTATTAACTAGCATTAACAAAGATTAATAATTGATAATAATGAATGAATCATTGATAGTTCATGACATCTTATACTTTTTAAAGCCATTGGTTAATATAATGGGATTAAATACATAAAGGATATTTGTGTTGTTTAACAATTAACAACAATTATTGCAGGTTTGCGTCATATTCTGAGTTGCATTATTTTATTCATTTTGAGGAATACTGAATCTGTGTTTTTTTTTTTGTGAGTGAGATGAATTAATGCATATTCATATTTATTTTAGAACTACAGTAACATCTTCTGATTTCTCTCAGCATGGGGACAGGAGAGCTGTCAGTCAATAAATTGGAAAAAAAAAAGTAACTTGCGTTACTTATTTGAAAAAGTAACTCAGATATTCTCTTATAAATTAAAAAGTAATCCGTTACTTTACTCGTTACTTGAAAAAAGTAATCTGATTACGTAACTCGCGTTACTTGTAATGCATTACCCCCAACACTGGTTAATAAATGGAAAGTGTTACCAACATTTTTATACTTGCCAGTCATAAGACAAGGTGTAACTGTTTAACAACAATCTTTAGGAAAATTAATGGACAAATCACTACGAATATAAAGTGAATATTGTGATATACGGTCCAGTCCTAGTGATCTAGTCCCTAACCGCAGGTTATATATGTAAACTCCACCATCACGTCGTTTAATCAGAGTGATTGTTCTCGCATTAACCAAGGATAATTTCAGTACGATGGTAATTTCCTCCTTAAATCAAGAGCATAAACAAACATTCCTGTTTCTTGAGATTTCAGCTCCTAATCACTGCGTGTCAAAGTGAAACAGTAAAGGTGTAAACTCACTCCTCCAGCTCTTCAGCGGCCGGCCGTCGTCCAGACCTGTGGAGGACATCACAAATCAACAATCAGCATCACGATCACAGCTCGTCTGCATGTCTACTGTAACGTGCTCTCTCATATAGAACACACTGCATAATTTAACCAGCTGGAATAACAGCATTGATTAATGCCTTTGATTTTATATAAATAATATAAATAATAATTTTTACTCTTTAATGTGGGGAAAATCATGTGCACACTGTTTAAACAGAGAGGAATGTTGAAATAAAAATACATTAGGCCCTTTATTGCAGGTATACAGCATTAACCCTATAAGGCCTACTGTACCATATTTGATACACACATTTTTAAAGTCTTGAAATTATCAACTTGATCAAAACTTTGCTGTTAAGCCTGTTTCACACTCACTGCTCCAGGTCTTCTATTGTCTGTTTGATAGTTTAGAGTTTCAGTAAAAGCTCTTTTAGTGTAATTGTAGAAACGTCCAGCTTCAGCTGCTGCTTCTCGTGTCAAATCTTGACTGATTTTTATCAAGTAAGCGTCAGAATAACTGCAGTAATATCTCCAGATGAACACTTACTGGACTGAAGCAGCTCGGCTTTACTTGATTCTCCATCAATCATGTTTTAGAGTCTCAAATCTGATCATCAGGATCTTTTGAGGAGCGTTTGTTTCCAGAAGCTTTACTTTCACTGTTCCTCAGCGGAGGAATGATCTTCACAAGCCTCCAGAACATCTCACATCTTCTGAGGAGCCTTTATTTCTTCAGCTCTCAATCACTGCATTATATGTTTGGAGCATTTCAATCTCATCTTACTGAGACAGATTACTGCAGATATAGAGACGACTGATATTTATAGCATTTTATGTCAGTCTCTGCTGTACTGTTATAAAGATCTCACTGATTCACATTACAAGCATCAGAATTTCATCATATAAATAT
>NW_015547660.1:504345-518573 GCF_001515605.1 Sinocyclocheilus anshuiensis | reverse complement strand
GCTCTCAATCACTGCATTATATGTTTGGATCATTTCAATCTCATCTTACTGAGACATGTTACTGGAGATATAGAGACGACTGATATTTATAGCATTTTATGTCAGTCTCTGCTGCACTGCTATAAAGATCTCACTGATTTACATCACAAGCATCAGACTTTCATCATATAAATATCAGCATCTGCAGCAAATTGCTTTTTTTTTTTTTGAGTCTAAATAAAATGTATCAGTTTTTTCCTTCATATTCTCACTATATCAGACTATATGAGCCTTAAAAGCCTGATGGATCAACAAAAAACACGTATGCAAAATTTTGTTTTAGATGTTTAGCCTAAAGGTTCAATAAAATGTTCAATTTCAAAGAATTATATTTTTCTTATGCCATATGTACAGGGTTAATGTGATATACAAAGCTGGTTTTTGCTGGTGTTGAACGCCACCTAATGGATCCTGACAACAATGTGCATCTCAAGTCTTTAAAATAATCAAAGCATTCAAGTCAATATTTTATGCTAACCCTAAGATAATAAACAATTAAAAGATCGAATCTAGTTTTATAATGCATTGATATCGTGAAGCTACTGTGTATTCAGAGATTGGACTGTGTTCATTATACAATGCAACTGCTTCCCAAAAGCATGGATACTGCGTCAAATGTGCTTTTGTAACCTTAGGAGCACTACAGGGTAATAAAGTAATGTGTAAAGAGTAACACAGATGCTGATAATCACAGGTGTTAGCATGTCCGGCTCTTGACACGCGGCCGCTGTTTAAGACTCATTACAGCGCTTTCCATTAAGACCCGTGTAACGCAGCGCCATAAACACGGTAAAACTGTCTGGATAAAGTTGTTCAGGATAAAATATATTGTGACAACTTGGCTTCAAAGCTTCATCAATAAACTGACAGATCATTTAGTGTCAATTAGGAGTGATAGATCTGCAAATCCCGGGATTTCTGCTGTGGGATTAGCGGGAACAGAGCACCAGTGATTGAGCACGTGGGGTGACATTGAGATGAAGAAAAAGTCCTTGTCTTCTTCAGAGGGGACGATTACTTTGTTTCAGAAGGAGAATCAATGCGTCGAGAAGCCCTTTAACACCTCCCAGCCGAGAGAATCAAGATAAGTTTGGCAGACGCGCAGAAGCGACACTTTGACCTTTCCTGAGAGACGTGTAGAGTTTGCTTCATTCCCCACTAACTGAGCCAAAGCCGTGTTAACATACTAACATTTCTCCGGTCGGTGTACAGTATGTTTACTGTGCACAGTATGCACATTTACTGTATGCATAAGACTGAGCTGCTGCATTTGCCAGGTCCATTTCCAGTGCAAAAAAAAATGTTACTGATGTAACATTGACCATGATTTTTTTAACATCTCGTTTTATTTGACCAGTCGACACGTTTACACAAAACTGATTTAAAAAATGCAAAATAACAATTTCTAAGTTGATAACGGGACAACCTTACATGCAGTGTGATGAGGTCATGTGATTAGTATAGTCGGATTGTGGAAATGCTATTTGTGATGAACTTTGATTCTTCATGCGTCTTTTAATTTACCACCGTTATTTTCATGGTGGTTTTCATGTACAGTAAAAACTACCATATTAACGTTGCATCAGTTAATGACATACAAAGCTTGTTATTCACCATAAATTTAAAGAGATCAATCTGTAAAACAAAACAATTTTTTGTTTTTTATTTTATTTATTTCTTTATTTTAACCTTAAATTGACTAGTGTTCAAAAGTTCGGGGTCAAATTTTATTTATTTATTTATTTTACTTTTTATTTTTTATTAGTAGTATTTTTTAAGAAATGAATGCATGTATAGTCTATAATGTTATAAACGATTTCAAATAAATCTATTCATTTTTTAATCCTGAAAAATAAAATGTATGACGGTTTCCACAAATATATTGGGCAGCACAACTGTTTTCAACATTGATAATAATCAGAAATGTTTCTTGAGCAGCAAATCAGCATATTAGAATGATTTCTGAAGATCATGTGACACTGAAGACTGGAGTAATGATGACTGCTTCTTTCTGTTTTGTTAAATAAATTTAGGGCTCTTCTTTCTACAGCTAATTCTGTGGTTTTCTCTGATAGGATTAACAGGACTTCTCAGTGTTATGGTAAACACTGCTCGCCGCATGCACAGAAATTGTGTTCAGAATATATGAATGTTTGGCAGGCTTCAGGGTACACATACATTCAGAATTTGTAGCTGGATTTAATTAATTAAGAATGGTGAAAATATGTGCATATTTATCAAAAACTTCATATGGAAATATGGGTGTTTCTGTTTTCTTACATTAGTGTTTACAGGTGAATTACTGAAATAAACGCTGGCAGTAGGAATGATCATAATAATTCTGGTCGGTCCAGTAAAGCTCATTTAACAGGAAATGACACCATCATGTGGCGAGTGACCCTCATTGCAGTGGGGCCAGGGCTAATGGGATTCTAGGGGCCCACAACAAACCCTACAGCACTGATGCTGGATTCACTATAATTTGTTTTACATAACGAAAAAAAAAAAACATTACTCCAAAAATCCAAAAGCAGTTTACAAGCATTCGATTTAGCTATAACTGCAGTTTATGTAATTCATGCTGTTAAGTGAGATGAAAAACCTAAAATTAGATCAAATAGATGAGAGCGGAGATAAGAGGATATTAACACTGATGAAAAGAACTAAAGCAAAGAACACACATTCAACAAAAATTAAGAAAAACATTATGAGAGAAATACTAAGAAATACTCAGCTTGGTAATACTACAACATTACTGGTGGATTGCAAACAGCTCACACAATAATGTGTGCTGTCCAAAAGTTGGCTGATACATGCTTAAAAAATATTATGAAATGTATAATAATTTATGGATTTCTCACTTAAAAATGCTGGACTGAAACTGCTGTTTAAAAAAGCTTTGTGAGTGAAGAAATTGTGTGGAACGTTCTCATCTTTGCATTTAATTGACTGTGCGTGAGGTGTGTTTGGTTTGTATGTGGGACAGAACAGTGTGGGCTTTTAGAAAGGCTGAACATTAAGAACATTTATGTATCTCAGAAAGACAGAGAGAGGGAGACGTCGACTCACTTGGCAGATCCGGTTCCTGTGCTCTCCTCCGCCCATCCTCCCTGCCGACGGGCCGGTTTCGGTGGAGGTCCCTGAGATCAAACACATATTCACAGCTGTGTGTCTTCACATTATTAACTGACAGGCAAACGTATTTCAGGTATGACCAAAATCATAGTTTACTAATAAAGTGTCCTGAAACAACAGCTTTAAGATCAACAAAAAACAGGTGTGTGCTACCAATCAGATGTCTACTGATTTTTTATGATGACTATTTTCCATACGTTAAGCCAAAAGTACACTTCGGTTTTTATGCGTACGCGAGGGTCTGTGTACAGTGCGTTTTATGCAGATTTCGCCACCAGAGTAGTATGTGCATACTGTACGCACACCGCCCGATTTTTGTAATAGCCCAGGTCACACAGGCACATTGAATTTGTTTTGCACTAATTAGTTGTTACACAAGGTGGCAACAGTGTCCCAGGCCGTTGTTTGACAGTAGAAAATGCTGTAAAAAAAATACTGGGACTGCAAACAACAGATGGCCGCATTGACAAGTGCTTGTGTCAGAGCTGCAATTTATTTTAATAGAGTACAACAACATTTTTATCAGCCATAACTTCTTGAGAAAAATGGTGCAGACACTGGATAAAGATGAAACTTTCTAGAGCATGTGTCAACCGCCTGTGTTCGCACATGATATCAGAGTATACTTGAAAGGCTACCTGTTCAGTATGCATAAAAAAATAACAACAACAAAAACCGTCTCGGTTACGTACATAACCCTCATTCCCTGATGGAGGGAATGGAGACGCTATGTCATGACGACATAGGGGGTTTACTTGGGAGCCCCAATCCTCTCTGACTTTAAGAGAAAACGCCAATGACATTTGGCTAGTGGATTTTGCATACCTGAGCCCCTCCCCGTGCACACGGCTATAAATAGGCGACAGGTGCATCCACTCATTCAGGTTTTACACTGAGGAGCCGAGAACGTGTCCCTGGCAACCGGTGATGGTTCAAGGTTGTGGCATGGGGACATAACGTCTCGGTTACATATTGTCTCGGACATAACGGGTTACGTACGTAACCGAGATGTTCCCTATCTCTCGGTCACTACGAGTTATGTTGTGACGACATAGGGGGTGCATGGAAAGCGCCACAACCAGAACCCCGTCACAACCCTTTAGCATTGAAAATGTTGACAAGCAGCCGCGTGTCAGACAAATGCTACGCAAAGGTCATAACCTTCCCAATGCCCCAGTGCAAATTTGCAGACCTTGGAGCCCGAAGGGACCAAAAAGGTGAGTACATCGCTGTTGGAGATAGCCATGCTGCTGTTCCTACCACAGAAAATCTTTTCTTAAGAGAAGAGATTTCGACCTTCGTGAAAGGTGCTTCACGCCTTTCCTGTTTGTTGTTTACAGCTTGGCAGTAACGATGGGGAAACGAGCCTTCCAGAGTAGGGCGCTATGAAGGCCACATCCTACCCGTAGGGAGGTATCATGTGGAGACACTGATATGGACTGACCCAGGCCTGGGGCAGTACTACATATGGAATGGGGCTGAGGCAGGTCCTACCTGAGAATAAGGAGGAACAACTGCCAGCAGAGTCTGACAGAATGGTCTGTCAAAGGGAAGACACGGGTTCACCGAGAGGGAAACCTTACCGTGGAAGAATACACATATGGGATCGCCCGAAGGGAATCAAGCCATATGGACACCTAGCCCAGTAAAAGGGCTGACCGGAGACTCGGGCAAGCTAACACCGATACTGGGCCTGGCGTCAGACTGCTCCGCCCAGTCTGACTGCTGGGGGTGCTGGAGGATACTCAACCAGGGTTCGCCATTCAGAGAACTCTACTGGAAGAGGAAAAAGGCGCTCGCATCCCCGGGTGAGGGGGAATGGCACAGCAAGCGTGACAACAGCCAGCTCTTCCCGCCACTTACCTGTTACCCAACACACGGGAAGAAACCGGCTCAACACAGAGACTGTAAAATCTCGCAAAGGTGTTCGGTGTCGCCAGTCTGCAGCTCTACAGATGTCTGCCAGAGAGGCGCCGTGCACCAGCGCATAGGAGGAGGCAACACTCCGGGTGGAGTGAGCCCTCACCCCCAGGGGGCACGGCTCGCCTTGGCTCCGGGGGGAGTGAGCCCTCCCCCCCAGGGGGCACGGCTCGCCTTGGGATTGGTACACCAAGGCGATGGCATCCACTATCAAGTGGGACAACCTCTGCTTGGAGACAGCCTTCCCTTTCTGCTGACCTCCGTAACAGACAAAGAGCTGCTTAGAGCTTCTGAATCTCTGGGTGCGGTCCACGTATATGCACAGCGCTCTTATGGGAAACAGCAACAACAAGGCTGGATCTGCCTCCTCCGAGGGCAGTGCTTGTAGGTTCACCAACTGATCGCAGAAAGGCTTGGTGGGAACCTTGGGCATGTATCCAGGCCGGGGTCTCAGGACAACGTGAGAGTAGGCCGGCCCGAACAGAAGGCACTCTTCGCTCACCGAAAATGCTTGGAGGCCCCCGACCCTCTTGATGGAAGTGAGCGCGGTAAGGGGCGCTGTCTCAGCAGACAGGAATTTAAGCTCGAATGAATCCAGCAGCTCAAAGATTATTTAAACTTATTTAAAGAGGATTTAACCTCCTGGAACACCCCAGGAACCTGACGATGAGATCGTTCTTTCCCAGGGACCGGCCGTCCACTGCATCGTGATGTGCTGCGATAGCAGCCACATACACTTTCAAGGTGGAGGGTGACAGTCTACGCTCCAACCTTTCTTGCAGGAAAGGAAGCACTACTTCAATCGTGCATCTTTGGGGGTCTTCTCGGCGAGAAGAACACCAGTTCACGAACAGACTACACTTCAGGGCCTAGGCTTGCCTAGTGGAAGGGGCTCTAGCCTGAGTGATGGGGTCTACCACCGCAGGTGGCAGATCACTTAAGTCTGCCGCATCCCATCCAGGAGCCTCACGTGGAGGTCCCAGAGATCTGGATGCGGGTGCCATATGGTGTCGAGCCCCTGAGAAAGGAGTTCCTTCCTCAGAGGGATACGCCAGGGAGGGGCTGTCGCGAGGAACATGAGTTCCGAAAACCAGGTCCGGGTGGGCCAGTAAGGCGCAACCAGCAAGACCCGTTTCTCGTCCTCCCTGACCTTGCACAGTTTGTGCGAGAAGGCTTGCTGGGGGAAACGCATACTTGCGTAGAGCCCAAGGCCAGCTGTGTGCCAGTGCATCCGTGCCGAGGGGGGCCTCTGTCAGGGAGTAATACAGCTGGCAGTGGGAGGACTCGTGGGAAGCAAACAGGTCTACCTGGGCTTCCCCGAATCGACTCCAGATCAGCCGGATCGTCTTGGGATGGAGTCGCCATTCTTCAGGGAGCGTGAGCTGTCGTGAGAGCGCGTCGGCTGCATGATTGAGCTCCCCTGGAATGTGGACGGCACACAGCGACTTGAGCAGCGTCTGACTCCAGAGGAGGAGATTGCGGACAAGTTGTGATATGCGACGTGATCGTAGACAACCCTGTGATGTACGAAACGGTCGCAGTGTTGACTGTGTGGACCAACACGTGCTTGTCAAGCAGCAGCATCCGGAACCTCCGCAAGGCTAGTAGCACTGCCAGCAACTCGAGGCAGTTCATGTGCCAAAGCAGTCAAGGCCCTGTTGCTCTAAGGGTACTCTGGCCCGTAGAAAGGCAAGGTCTACCCAGGGGCTGAATGAGCAGCAACACATCGGCGTGATGGTCACGCAAACTGTACTGTGGCACCCTGCCCATCTCGGGACTCGGGAGTGTAACCAGTGCTGAAGAGGTCTCATATGAAGCAATCAGAGCGGCACGACTGCGATATGCCCCAGAAGCCTCTGAAAGTGTTTCAGTGGTACCACTGTCCTGCCTTTGAGGGAACTCAGGCAGTTCAGCATTGACTGGGTGCGCTCGTTGATGAGACGCACCATCATACTCACCGAGTCTAACTCCTTAACGAAAAAAGAGGTTCTCCGCACAGGGGAGAGCTTGCTCTTTTCCCCGTTGACCCTAAGCCCCAACTGGCTGAGGTGGCGGAGCACCAGGTCCCTGTGATCACACAACTGTTCTCGTGAGCAGGCAATGCTCGAGGTAGTTGAGGATTCTGATGCCCATTTCCCATAACGGAGTACGGGCACCCTCCACGACCTTTGTAAAGACACAGGACAGCGCAAAGGGGAGGGCCCTGTACTGCTAAGCCCGACTCTTGAATGCAAACCATAAGGACGGCCCACGCCGAGGAAAAAATCGAGACATGAAAGTAAGCGTCCTTCAGGTCGACCGATTGGCCAAAGGCCACCACCTTTCTTGGGTACGATGAAGTAAGGGGTGTAAACCCCTGCCTCATCTCGGCTGGAGGGACAGGCTCAATTGCGTCCTTCGCCAGTAGGACGGCAATCTCCTTGCGCAGGACAGGGGCATCTCGGACTGCCACCGAAGTCTCTAGAGTGCTGCTGAACCTGGCGGATCGCTTAGCGAATTGAATCGCGTAGCCGAGTCGAAATGCTTGAATGAGCCAGCGGGACGGGTTGCGCAGTGCAAGCCATGCTTCCAAGCTCCGTGTGAGTGGCACCAAAGGGACAATCGACGCACCCGCGATGGTGCAGCGGTGGGAAGTCTTGCTGGATGGCGCAGAAGGCATCGCGTCCTGGCTCATCACAGCAGGACTCCCCATGTCCCCGGAGAGACCGGCCAGAGACGCTGGCGCTCTTGGACCACTAACGTGGACATCGCCTCCCCGAGGGACTGCGCTGTGACTTTCATCGCCCAGGGGGCGAGGTCAGTCGCCGACAGTGTTGGGCAGTAACGCATTACTTAGTAACGCGTTACTGCAATTTTATTACTTTTTTTAGTAACAGAGTAATTTTTTTTCAAAATAGTAATTAGAGTATAGTTACAAGCCGAGGTCGCTATACGTTACTGCCGCGTTACATTGCTGACAGAATGCACTGTTTTGTAATCTAGAGATTGTAAAAAGGATGTAGCCTAGCACACGCACTGTCGAGTCAAGTGCCAGTGGATTAGAGACCTGCTCCCGCGAGCCCCGACGCAACAGAGTGCGATGTGGGACAAGATGGGTGAATGTTGCTGCGGGCGGGTAGACGCTCGTGTGTGTGCGGGATGCGGGAGAATAAAATGATTCACGGGACTCCTGCAAATTATAAATATCTAAACATAAAATATCTAAAACAAATAAATTGTTATTCATCTATTGCACAAAAGCAACATGAACTAATATAAAATATAAACGATTAACAGGCTCAAGCGTATGCAGACTTTCTATTTAGGCTATAACATGTGTTTGCAGCATTGAGCAATGCAGTGCTGAAATTTGCTTGCTCACGAGCGTGCTCACGAATCCTCTCATAACACACGAAATTGTAGACATTATGAAAGATTCATTATGCATATATTTATTGTGTTATAACAGAGATTTGTGAGATTGCGATGGACTGAGATGTCTTTTAGAGATTATAAATGCAGCGCTTTTTGCTGACATTCTGCCATGCCAAACCATGCACCCAGCAGCCACTTGCTTTAGTTAAAAATAACAGTGTTCTGTCAATGTTGATGCTTTAATAACAAATATTAATCAGGAGCGTGTATGCTGGGATTTCATACATTTCATGGAGAAAAAAGTAACGTAGCTAGTAATGTAACTAATTACTAATTACTTTTGAAATAAAGTAATCGGAAAAAGTAATGTGATTACTTTTAAAAGGAGTAATCAGTAATTTGATTACAGTTTCAGAGTAACTTGCCCAACACTGGTCGCCGAGCACAGCTCCTGCATCAACCTCGGGTCGGTACTACCCTCATGCATTTTTTTTTTGAGTGCCCTGGCTTGATGGACCTGCAGGATCGCCATGGCAGAAGCAGCTCAGCCCGCTGCACTATAAGTTTTGGCAGCGAGAGCCGCCGACAGCTTACAGGTTTTGGACAGGAGACGAGGACAATTTCTCCAAGTGCTGGCGTTTTGCGGGCAGGTGCACCGCAACCGCACTCTCCACCTGTGAAATGTCAATGTACCCCCTAGCCGCTATGCCATCAAGGGCAGTGAGGATGGAGAAGGAAGACGAGTGGCTTCAGGCTGAAAAAAGGGGCCATACACGACTTCGTCTGCTCCTCATGCACTTCTGGGAAGAAAGGAACTGGGGCAGATCACGGTCGCGAGACGCGCCGAAACCAATCATCCAGCCGCGAGGGGTCGGGACTGGGAAGCATGCACACCTGCAGCCCGATACTTGCGGCCGCCCGGGAAAGCACGGTTGTCACTTACGGGTCCGATTCGTCGGCAGCGACAACACCCAAAGGGGGCAGCCCTGCCAAATCTTCATCCTCAGAGGACGATGCCCATCCCCCGATGCTGCGGTCGACATCTAATCCTCCGGCGGCGCACAGAAATGAAATGCTGGGACCATCACGAGCTGGGCCAGCGAAATCACTCAGAAGCCGCACGAGACAGCCGCTGCGGGAGGAGTGAGAGGTCCGTGGGCACAGACCCGGCAGAGAAGCTCTCATTATAATCTCCCAGAGCACTAGCCGGCAGTCCTCTGCTCGTGACAGAGAAACCGGGACGGGTAGTGACGGAGGGTGCCTCTCTCATCCCTGTGAGGAGAGAGAGGCGAGATCGTAGCGCTGCCATGGCCATACGCTCACAGAGAATGCATGAACCATCCACAAACGCAGCTTCAGCGCGCTGGATGCCCAGACACTGAAGACAACGATCGTGGCTGCTTACAGAAGACAGGTAACGACCGCAACCAAGAGGACACGGACGGAGCGGCATCTTTAAAAAGACGCGAGCCATCCGTGATTTGCTCTTTTAGAGAAACTGCTCTTTTAGTTGAAGCGCCCAGGGGAATCGCTGATGACAGGGACACCGCTGTATGCGCCGTAACGCCAACCAGAACAGCCTCTTCTCTTTCCAGTTCTCAGAAATGATTGGCTTTGTGGAGTTGAAATTCATTCACCCACTCGGCTCCGAAGCAAAAATCTGAATGAGTGGATGCACCTGTCGCCTGTTTAAACCCGTGTGCATGGGGAGTGGCTCAGGTATGCAAAATCCACTAGCCAAATTCCATTGGTGTTTTCTCTTAAAGTCAGAGAGGATTGGGGCTCCCAAGTAAACCCCCTATGCCGTCACGACATAACTCGTAGTGACCGACAGATAGGGAACTGAAGAATTCTTTGGGCGTTACATGTAGTAATGTTGTAAATAATGTTCAGTTTCTTACACAGACCAATCGTTTCGCTTCATAAGACCTCAATATCGTCAGGAGCAACAATATATGTTGCCTGCATGCTTTTGTTGACTCTCAAGTGCCGTTAGCCAGTGACTTGCATTTTATTTACTACCAAGGACCACGGTTTCAGCTAAAAATCTTCTTGACTGTTCTACTGAAGTGAGCTATGTATACATACATTTCCTCTAATCCTAAAACACAACACATTGCAATGCATAATTCGAAATACAGCTAAAACACCTATGAAAAATCAATATGAAAAAGTCCTTCATTTTAACAGTACATTGTGCCCTATTTTACATACTTTATTGCTTGTAATATCTTCACACGTTTTAGTAGCATTTAGCAGAGTAGAGCTGAGCTGGGCAATAATATAGTAACATTTTGAGAAGATAAATTTTGAACAATCAAGTAGTTAAGATTTGCTATATAGTACATGCAAATATACTGTACGTATGTGGACAAGGTTATGCATACATTAGACGTATATACCCAACTTTATATAAAAAGCTGTAATACAATATAGATAATATGATTAATATAGATAATTTAGTTTTTTGTGACTAAATAAAATGACTGTAGGACACTTGGAGAGCGCTGAAGGGGTCTGAGTGGTATGTAAGTGTGGGAACTGCTCTGGCCATACATGACCCAAAATAGCTTCACAGGGGAAAAAACCCACCCATCTCCCTCTCATTCTTTCATTCTGAAAATAGTCAATTGGGTTACGGCGGCAGTTCTGTGAGCTTTAAAATGATAGAATTCCTCGGGGCACAACAAGGGTGGGCAACCCATAAATGCACTTGAAAAAAACATGCATTTCTCATTACCAAATTGGGTCTGCAAAATAAGCCAGAGGCCTGCAGGAATTCAGTTACTTTCAACATAAAAAAACACAGCAGAGCAAATGAACTTCCGTTCCTGGGTTCCTTCAGCAGGGCCATTTGTAAATCCTAATGTCAGGGCTCAGAGACGGTTGCGGTGGGGGTTGGGATGCAGTGCATACCGCCTCAAATAAGATGCTACGAGTAAACAAGTTGTTTCGTGCAACTCATGGAAAGCGGTTCACAGAGAGAACGAGGGAAGTGAATGATGACAGAAGTGTCCCATCATTTCACCTGAATAAAATCACATAAAAACTTCCGTACTGAAGACAGTGCTGGGTAGATCACTTACAAATTGTAGTCCATTACTGATTACAGATTACATGAGGAAAACTGTAGTTAGTCAATCCTCTACATTGCGAGTAAATCACTCGCATATGCGACTGTGTGTGTGTGAGGGAGAGAGTGAACATGTTTGTTCCATGTTGCCTTTGTGCTCTAGTATTAGTCCTTCATTTACCGTATTGGCCCGACTATAAGACGACCCCCCTTTTTCTGGATGTACCTTTTGGAAAAAGGCTTTTTAAAAGCCAAATCTTGTTTTTTCTCAGTAAAACACATTTTGTCTTCAATTATTTTCACATTGCATATTTTTCCTATTTTAATTTTTGTTTTGAAAGTATGGTAAAAACTGGTCAAATGTACCAACAATCACATTTTAAAAATATACACTTTTTGATATACCATTAAAAAAAAAAACAGGTAGCCCATCTGAATTAGGACATTTAGGCTATCCATCTAATAGTAGCCTACCAAAATCTTATTAACAGTAGAAGTTAAATCTTACTGTAGTCTTCAAATCTGGGTACTGTCTTACGTTTTAAAATCACAAAGGGAGTTTGGTCCCATCAGGCTAATGTGACAGTCACGACTCATGCAGCTGTAAGGTTTTCTTTTTCTTTTGTTTTTACTCGCGATCTTTACAACACACATTACATTACGCATTTCATGGCACACCCGTCTTATGCGTATTTGGCGCCACCTATTGTTGTGGGTGTATTATTGACATGTCAAAGTCTAGACCTTGAATATAAGACGACCGTGTTTTTTCAGATGCATTTCCAAGAAAAAAACATTGTCTTATATTCGGGTCAATACGGTATTAGCCAATGGCTAATAAATTCTCAGATTTTACTCGCCAGTGTGAGTTGGAGGCTAAGTATAAGTTTAGAACAGATATATTTTCACTCGCCGAACACTCTCTGACTCAGTGCTTCAGAGTTTCACTCTCCGTCAAGCGATCTGTGCTATTTTTCAGTTCATCTGAATGGATGTGCAACGCACCTGTATTTGACGTACCGTAAACTCTAGTGTGAAGGCGCGCGGCTCACCGTCGCTTTGTCTCACACACACGCAGAGAGAGAGAGAGAGAATTGACGTGCTACATGTAAACAATATTCTTTGTTGTATTTTCTTGTCAAAATAACAGCGTTTCTTTGGAATTCTTCAGCTTTAGAAGAACTGCTGCTTTCTCCGGTAGTGGGCGGAACTAATGCGCAAACGGCAATCTCGTTGGCTGGTGCTCACCTATTATTGTCCCTGTTTTGATTTGAGCAAATCAGTTCGAGCGAACGCACACAACCTGATTAATATTCATGAATCCAGCAGATCATTAATCCTTAGTGCGTTTTATATTGTTCTTATTAGTATAATTCGGATCATTATTATCTCATCAGTATTTTTTTCCCAATGTGTTTTACAGAAACACTGAATGACCAAAAAAGCACCACCACCACCAGTCCTAAGTTCAGTTAAAATTACTAATATGCATTCATACATGGTCATCAAGTTTTAATTCTAATTACTAAAGTTTTATCATTAAATAATACTTGATTATCATAGTATAATGATTGACTGACTGATGTTAAGAGTGTACTTTCAGATATTTACAAAACTGTGCCATTTTACAAACATTTATTATATATATATTTATATATATTAGTCATGGGCCGTTTACCGGTTTCAAGGTATACCGCGATTTGAACATTTCACGCTAATATTTTCCGTTATACCGTTCCTGCGGTATGCGCTGTTTTTCTTGTCTCCTCAAAGACTGAAAGTGTAGGAATGCCTCAGGTTGAGTGCAGTGTAGAGAGTAACACGACCCTCCTCCTGTTGGTGCGAGCGAGCGGTCAGTCACGTGTGTGTAGGATGGCCAACTAAGGAGCTTCCCCTGGAACTTACTCGTTTTTTGTCTTATTGCAAGCAACTCGTCTCTGTTCTGGACATGCACAAACTGCGTTGCAATGCAATCGTTTTCCAAAATATCATTTATGTGAAAAATATGAAGTCTGTAAACGCCCGTTAACACAGGCCAGAGACGTTGAATACGGACGCACAGAGAAAAATACTGTAGCAGGCAGATCACTCACTGTTCATGATGCACGAACTATTGGAAGAAAATCAATATTGATTTGGGGGTTTATATGAATGTGTATCTGAGGGGAACTGACTGTCTTCAGAAAAGTTTATTTGGTATTAGTGGTATTTTCTTTTAATCTCGCCTCTGTATAGTTCATATTAAAGCAGTGTTTCAGCACAGTGCTCGCAAACAAAAATAATGTAGAAATAGGCAGAAAACGAAATATTCCTTCCTAGCAGCAAGTAATAATTCCAACAACAGATCTATAAACAAGTATTACACAGGACACTCATGTGCAGCCGTCTGTCTCTTCTGTTGACTAATCGCTTGATATAAATAAATATATATATTTATTTATATCAGTCTGGCGAGTAAACTAAAGCCAATGGCGATTCAATTGCTAAGGTGTCCGTAGAGGGGTGTTAGTAATGTAATCTAGGTTACTCATTTTAGGTAATGTATTCTGACTCTATGGAAAACCATTGAATCCGCACCAAATTCGGGGGATCTCTTCAGCTCGAGGAACCCTCTCGAACATGAATCAAGTGTATGTCTAGAGGCCCTCTTTCGAATGACTCCACCCCCGCGTGGATAGCCCCCGGGGTTCGGGAGTTACGGGTGGTT
>NW_015547660.1:490959-504241 GCF_001515605.1 Sinocyclocheilus anshuiensis | reverse complement strand
AACCTAGTTTTCCCAGGAGGTCTCCCATCCAGGTACTGACCAGGCTCAGCCCTGCTTAGCTTCAATGGGCAACCCGTCTTGGGCTACAGGGTGATATGGCTGCCGTACTGTATACGGCATATATATTATACACAAAGAAAATCGGCCGATATATCGGTATCGGCCTTTTTTTACTCCCTAATACATTCCACTTAGCTGTCACGCATGTCATCCATCAGGATGGAACGATAACAGCTTTGCAGGCTTACTGTTGTTTTTTTTTTTTGTAGCTGTCGTTATAATAATTTACCATTTTGAGCAGGAGTCCAGGATTGATCGGGAAAACATTTATAAAATGCACCTACAAAGAAGATGGCGCTTGAAAAGTTGAAAAGTTTTCAACTTCTGCCACGAGCAATGGACCCAACGCGACGCGACGGACCCACAATTCATTTCACCAACGCTTGACGTCACTCCATTCAAAGTAAACGAGAGGCATTGATGCTGATGCCCCGTGTGAATGGGGGGTTCATTTTGAGGTATTAGCAAAACAACAAAACTAATGCTTTTCACGGAGCTTACGTAATTACCCATCATAAATTGTGATATAGCCTGGTTCGTTGGTCCGTTAGATCAGATTGCTTTCTCACTACAACCGAACCGCTCCAGAGTTCGTTTTCAATCGAGCCGAGACCACCTCGTTCAGGCGATCTCGGACTGATTGTTTTGGCGCGGATCCGAGCGCGATTGCCGTGTTCACATATGCCCAAACGAACCGAGCTAAGGGGGGAAATGCGCCAGGTTCCGAAACAACAGGCCAGGTGTGAAAGCACCCTGAGACTTTAGTATTTGCAACTTTACAGATCTTCTTTATGCACCAAGAGCTTGTAACACTCCAAAGAGAAAGGAAAACTTGAAATCGCATCATATGACCCCTTTAATGCTAAAAGTGGTTTGCGCTGCCGCAAGCTGTTAGTAAATCTGGCCCTTAGTGTCTTGTTATTAGGGGCCAAGCACCGATGGTGCAATGGCACCGATTGTATTCATTAGTTTCACTCATGTTTATGATAATAACTTTTGAATCTTTTGAAAGGTATCTTTTCCATGTTAATCTGAGTTTTTGTCCTAGCAAGCCGCGACGGTGACACGCAAAATTTCTATTTTAGAAACGGTTTCTATTTCCGTGACGAAGCAGCTGGAACAACATGGAAACTATATGACAGTGATAATCTGAGGTACTGATTATGTGCTTTACTCAAAGTTAAACGTGTCTAAAGTGAGTTTGAATGATAAGTTAGAAATAATGAGTTTTAAATAAATTAAAGCAAACAAGTACGTCAAAACTGCGAACACAATGCAAACCAACAAGCGTTTTCCATGACAAAGATGGTATCAGTCACTCAGTATCAGAGGTCGCATTAAATGTTCCGTCATTTACTGAATTTTTTTAGCAGTGACGGAAAACTCTGAAGGCCATCCGTCACTTTGACAGATTACAGAGGGTGAGCTATTGTAATTTATAACTGTAATTCCCACCCCTGTCCAGTTGGTGGCGAGTGCGCTCCAGTGAGGCAGCAGAGCACAGGATCATCAGCTCCAGAACAAAAATAAAACTGTCACGAGTCTTGCACAGTTTTTTAAATATCTGAAAGTACACTCTTAACATCAGTCAGCTATGCCTTTGATTACGCACAGGGGAGTATCCACTACTAGTAAAGTGAAAGAGATGATCAGTTCACTGCGCTGCCGCTTCGCTTGATCTGAGGTGTCTACAGAGATCTATCACGCCACATTAAAGAGCACCAAAACGGTATTTATTGCCTGAATTTCCTAATAAAATTGACAGAATTTGAAATCTGAGACTTTGTTTCATATCAAATGTAACAACGCACAAAGCTTAGCCCATTGCGATTTATTGGATGGGAGGCGCACTTATATGTACTGTGCATTCATCAAACGAAAACAGCATCGATTGGGATTTAAGAATCGATATTGGTTCATAAAAATGAGAATCTATTAAAATCGAGAAATTTATTTATTTTATTTATTTTTTTTTTACCCAGCCCTAGCATGTTTTGTTGTTTTTAGTGGCCTCCGCTGGCACTATGTATGAATTAGATTAGAAACTTATCCATTTCGTTGCGAGTGCAGTGCACTTCCAGAGAGAGCCCGCCCACACACGCTTTTGATTGGCTGTGATATTTGACTGATTCTGTCGTTTCGTGTTGTCGCATCTGGTGTGGACAGACAAATGGCTTGTCGCGTCGCATGTAGTTAGGACACGGTGTTACGAGTTTAGAACGGCATGAGGGTGAGTAATTAATGACAGAATTTTAATTTTTGGGTGAACTATCCCTTTAATTGCTGCTTGCAGCTAAATTTCTAATTAAATGTATTTCACTGAATTATGTACAGTAGAGTAGAGTATTATGAGAGAGAGGCTGACTGAGCGAGTGTGATTACCTGCATCTGATACAGCATTCATTCTTTAGCTCAATCTCATATTCACAATATAACATTAGTCTGAATGTCCACCGAGGAAAGCGGTATCTTTGTCGTACTATGGTGGCCGAGAGAGCACAACGCACTGCAAATGAAAAAACGCATGCAAATAGAAAAAGCACCAGCAAATTAAGAAAACATCATCAGTTTGACAACACGTGTGCTGCAAATACCCACAACACAACCAAATACAGAAACGCACTGCAAATATGCACAGACCACATCAGAAATATTTAAGGGAACTGCAACAAGCGATGAACCTGGCTGGGACATGCTTATCAATGAGAATTTTTGTTTATTTTAACATCCTGATCACTAACCATATGGTATTTGTACAACTGTGATTATACAAATGGTAATCAATACGCCAAAAACCATGGTTACTATAAGAAAACCATGGTTAATTTGTGGTTACCATGGTTTAACTATAGTAACCATGGTTTTTGGTTTTATTTGTTGTAAAACCAAGGTTAATTTTCATAAGGTTTCCTTTGTGGTCTGTGCTACTTGCAATGCTTTTCTGTATTTGGTTGTGTTGTGAGTAAGAAAAATTATGTCCTTGTTTACAACCTTGTTTCGGTCCTTTTCAACATAAAAGTCTTGGCAACTGACTCATAAAAACACTCTTAACGTCATCTAGTGGTGGAACAATGTAACTAAAATAACCATCGCTAACACACACACACCGCTTCTCAATACTAAATATTATTGTTAATTAAATACTAGTATTATTCATATAAGATATTATTCATTGAACAATAATATTTAAAGCTGAAGTCCGTAAGTTTTGCCTCTTTGTCGCCATCTCTGTTTGAAAACCTGAAAATTGCAGTTACTTGCGGAATTATCTTCCTTGCGTGGGTTGTGCTCCGGCACGGCTCCAGCGCGGATGAATCTAATGTTTTGAGGAGTATGTGTGGCAGTCATTCACCACACCGGTGTGGATATTGTACTTTGTATTCACAGATTCTAGCCTACGTCTTGGAATATATGACTCAAATAAGCATTTTCACCGGATATTGTCATCTTAACAAGTCTGCCACGTTTGTTCTGACCAACTGAGGAAAAAGGCATTACAATAAATTGTGCTACCAATGGTGATTTAATCTAACGATCGATTAGCTCATATCACATCAAACCTTGCAAATTATTATTATTGTTATACTTTATTCTCAGATTATTAATGTTAACAACATCAGCATTGCGTGACTATGAGTACTGTTTGTGTAGATTTCAATTTCTGCACAGTCTAATCTCTAATTTTCATACCATTCGAATTTCATACCAAGAAATTATTAGCATTGCGTGACTATGAGTACTGTTTGTGTAGATTTCAATTTCTGCACAGTCTAATCTAATTGTCATACTCTTCGAATTTCATATTAAGAAATTATTTTAACCCAAAAAGCAAATTATGCTCCCTTCGAATTGGTTGTCTTTAAAATACAAATCTTGTGTAATCCCAGGCTATCTGAAATCAGAAGCACATTTAAAACTGGAATATAATTTAATTTAATTCATGTGTTTCATATAATCCTTTCTGGATTACAATCCGCCATCAAAATGATTTTTTGACATTTAATTATTCTAGCTGCTGTGAGGAAAAGGCTATAAACGATCGGCCACCTGCAGGATCCTCACATGCGATAGCCTAGTAGCCGGGACAACTTCTTTTTGTTTACAGACGTGATGTAATGATGCAGTGCCATGCTCGAATTTCCCATGAAAACCTACCCATAACACTCAAATTAGAAAACATTATTATAAGCTGACCGTTGTGAATCGGGCTAAAGTAAGGCGATAGTTTTGAACACTGGCTGGTTATGTACTTGCTAAAATATTGATTTTGGATCATTTTAAAACCAAAAAAAGTTACGGACTGCAGCTTTAATAAACAACAATAGCCATTATCAAAGTTGCTAGGCAATTCAGTCAAAAATACAAAGAAGGCACTCTGATATACAACATTAAAGTTAGGCTATGTAAAATATAACGTGATGAGATTTTGCTATTTGAAAACTCTTTGCTCTGGAACAAATCATAGATTAATGAGATCAAAGACTGGCCATTAGATTTACCCAAAACGAATTATATCTCATGTTAAACCACTAAAGAGACATCAGAGCCAGCAGTAAATTCCAGAAGATCTGGCCGAGGTGAGGCTGCTCTCAGCGGGTTCATGAGCGCTAAACTGACGGTCTGGAGCTCACATCTCTGAAAACCTCGAAACTAATTTTCAAACAGACATTATCTATATTAACAAACCACATATTTCAGATTCAAGGACCAGAAAGAACTGTTGAGTATATGTTATTTAAATCAATTACTTAAAATCAATGATCGGTGATCAAAGAGTGAACAATCCCAGTATTTAGCATGAGGATCAATGTTTAGAACGTGAAGCATACATATTTAAAGAAGGAGCCAGGAAAACAGGCCCGTCACTCTTCATGCCAGAAAAATGTATTTCATGTAGATGTGAGGTCACAGGGGACTTGAGAATCCTGGTTTTACATCGGAAAACGCAGCCTAATTTGGAAAGTTTACAGAAAGAAAAAAAAACATAGCTAGAATTCCGAGCAGAATTCATGTACGGCTCTCAGCGCTCTTGGGGACAAACCAAAGATGGCATGCCACGGATGCCGATGCCCTGCAGTAATGCTGCAAGACCTCAGCAAATATGCCTCAAACAATCCTTAGTTAATGTGTAAGGGAGAAAGTTCACTGAGTAAAAGCTCCTTAAAATAGCACACACCAAAATAAACCAGCGCTCACAACCTAAATACTGCCTTACTCGCCTTGAGAACAGGCTTTTCACTGCACGCACGCTTAATTAGCCATGTATTAAGACATTCAAAATTGACAATATATATATGGAAAATTTGGCAAAAATATATCACGGGTTTTATCAGGCACCCATTATGATATTTTTCAATGTGGGTTTTAAGGTTATTTTGCATGTTATTAAGCAGTACAACAAAACTGATTTCCCTATTTAAAAAAATACAGCACTACATGGTAACAAAACATAAAAGAAAAAAGAATGACAGATCATTGTGTTCAATACACTCATGTCATGATTCACTTTTATACACTGATCTCACAATACGATACTCTCACAATACTCTAAACAAAAAAAGTTTAAATGGTAAGGTTTTTTTTTATATTGTTACTTGTAACACATGTGATAAACATTTACCAAATGTATAGTTCATTAACCAGACTAGAAATATTCATTATTCTGCTTAACTAAATAGCCAGAATTATGTTAGACACATATGCTTGCACTCTATCCCTGACTACATAAATTTAACTAGTTATAAATGTTATATTTGATTAAATAATGTATTTTATTAATAATTAATATACATGGAAGCTCAAATGTGTGAGCTTCTGGATTTACCATATTCAACGTGCTCTTTGTGTTTGTGTGTCAATCAAGGTTTATATATGTGAATAAAAGCCTAAATTAAATGTCTAAACTTTCATTTTGGGGTGAACTATCCATGATACATATTGTTGCATTTTGTATTGCAAAATATTGGGACACAATATATTGTTAGTCTACATCCCTATTATTCATTCACGCATGGAGCACATTTATTATTATTTATTATAAACGTGTCTCATGTGATAATCTACTAGATAAGCGACATCTTACTGCATAGACTGGTAAAGCAGACATGTATCAAAGCTGTTCATATTCTGTCATTCACCACATTCATACCCAACTAAGGTCACCAGATTGTGTGAAGAAATACAGGGGTCCCCTTAAAGCAGGGGTGCCCAAACTCGGTCCTGGACACCGGCCCTCCAGGACCGAGTTTGGGCACCCCTGCCTTAAAGCAAAGGAGCGTGACACCCCATGTTCTTCAGTTCAGATGCACACAATCAGTAAAATGAGAACTGACCTCTGCTGCGTTGCTGAGTGATGAAGATGATTTCCTCTGACGAGAGTCTTCAGCGCTCATCATCTCAGCGGCCTGACGAGCTCTTCTGCCTGATCTGGCAACCTAACCAACATCATCATCATAGTGAAAATCTAGCAACAACAAGCTGCTCATACTCCATCCCAGAATGAACACGAAAGAAATCAGAAATTACATTTTGCTAAAAGAAAATGAAGCTTGTTTTAGAACAATTACAAAATTTCACGAGCATTGAAGACATTCAATGCTCATATTTACATTACTGCAATGCAAAACAAGTATGATTTATTATTTTAAACGCAAAGTATTGATACATAATGGTAGTATTTGTTGTACTACCTTTATTTCTGATGTAAACATATGAATTTAACCACCAGATTCTCCTGTCAACCCTATTGGCAAAGGGCATCTCAAGAACCGCACGCCAGTGGTTTGAGTCTTACCTCTCAGACAGGTCCTTCAAGGTATCTTGGAGAGCTGAGGTGTCCAAGTCACAACATCTAGCTACTGGGGTGCCTCAGGGCTCAGCTATTGGACCACTTCTCTTCTCTGTCTACATGGCTGGCATCACTAGGTTCTGTCATTCAGAAACACGGCTTTTCATATGCTATACTGTTAGCATGATGTTTGCTCTAAACTGCTGGATGAACTGTTCTTATGATTGTAAAGTATTGTTTTACTGTAGTTGTGCATTATATTTAATTCATTTTAGACTTTGATTTTGTTCTTTGTTTTGAACTTGAACACTGCGGAGCGAGTTGAAGAAACCACTTTTTTTTCCTTTTCTTTTTTTTGGAAAGCCATATTTTGAAAGCAGTTTATTTTAGACCCAAAGTGATTATTCCCAAGGATGCACAGCACCACATCCTGAAATTTATGTGCATATTTAAGTTGGACCCCTTACTGTTATGTGCTCGCTTTAAACACACCGTAAGTAAAACTTGGCTCAACTCACCCCCTACATAAAATTGGGTCCCACTTTATATTTGGTGGCCTTAACTACTATGTCATTACATTTAAATTAATCATTTGATACAATGCACTAATTGTGTACATACATGTTTTTACATTGCACTTATATTTTTAAAAATACATGCATGTAATTACATCTGTAATTTATTTCTGTAATTACATATATATAATTACACTATTGACCCATCTCTTACACCTTAACCCACCCTTAACTACTATGTACTTACATACTTATTGTGTTCATGTTGAATTGCTAAACACTTCTGCTGTTATTGTGGTGCAAGGTTAGGGACAGGTCTGGTGGTATGGGTAGGTTTAAGGCCAGCTAATATAAAGTGGGACCTAAAGTTAAGATATAGAACTGGTATAAAGCTCATGTTGGTATTTTGAAATCAGACTAAACTTCCAGCAGGAGGCGCACAAACTTTACAAACCCAGCGGTCAGACTGAGCGTCTGTGTGCAACTGAGGAGGACATTTGGCGTTTGGATAATTAGGGTTGCACAGTCATTTCTAAAATATTCTACTCGTTTCCATCGCTTTGGGTTACGTAATGTGCAATTACATTTTCTATGCGTTAGCTATTATATAAAGCGATTGCATGAATGGGAAAGCGGAGGAAGCTCCGCCCACCGAACACGTCACTCCGGCTCCGAGTATAAAAGCGCAGCGGGAGCGAAATAAGCCTGGCACTCCAGCGCACCAGCTGAAACGGGGGGAGAGAGAGAGAGAGAGAGAGAGAGCGAGAGAGAGAGCGAGAGAGAGAGCGAGAGCGAGAGAGAGAGAGAGAGAGAGTGCGTCTGACAGCAAGGTCCTCCACAGAAAAGTCCTTCACAGCGCTGGGTTTAGGGGAAAATGCGGCTGGGGAACGCTATGCTGAAAGTCTGGTTTCTTGCAGAGTGCCAATGATGGATGTTTAAGGATGTTATGGGATTACTGTGCAGTGCTTCTATGGAATAAGGTTGCAGCATGGAATCTTATGGAGAAAACAGGCTCAGCACTTGAACTCCATCCAGCCCATAGAGAGGACAACCTGGAATTAGTCTCATTATCCTTTTAAACCTATTCAGCTGAACTGGAACTGTGTTTACTAGACTGACAAGTGTACAGAACAAACCATGCATTTCAGCAGAGGACTGCTGTTTTTCCTTCTCTTAAACAGTGTGACCATGAGTTTCTCTCTGTCGACCTGCACCACGGTGGACATCGACCACATCAAGAAGAAGAGGGTGGAGGCCATCCGGGGTCAGATCCTCAGCAAGCTGCGCCTGACCAGCCCGCCGCAGACCCTGGGCCATAGTCAGGTGCACTATCAAGTGCTGGCCCTCTATAACAGCACTAGGGAACTCCTGGAGGAGTTAGGGCGAGATAGACATCAGAGCTGCGGCCAGGACAACACCGAGACCGAATACTACGCTAAAGAGATACACAAATTCAACATGATCCAGGGCTCCCCTGAAAACAGTAAGTCCACTACGAGGAGGTCTCACACCGGAGACCGGGCAGAATTGAGCCTTCCGTATTTATAGTAACACTTTAAAATAACCATAGAAATAGATCAGGAGGTCATATAAATGCAAAAACGAAACAAAAAAATGGATCTAGTCCTCTAAAGGCCAATGCTGATATCTAGAGACATAAACAATGCAATTTAAAGAATTTCTGAGCATTCACTAAATTCACCAAGAAATATTTGAATACTGAGCATTGACAAGCAGTTCCATTTGTCGAGAGTTATATAATGTAATTCTGTTTAAGTTCTTATAAATTGCTGCAGGCAGGTGATAATAGTGCAGCTGTTCACATGACGAGATTCACCAAACAGGCTTTAATCAGTTTGTTCATAAATGGAAAAACTTGACATCTGAAAAGCATTCGCATGGTTTGTCTGGTCTGTTCGTTCATTGGAGGGTCAGTGCAAAACGATTCCCACCAATTTTCCATGTGTCTCTGGGTCCTGTCCAAGTCCAGACGGGCCCCAGATTATTTGAGGACACAGTGGGAATGTCTTCCTAGTTTAGCACACTTGATTGCACGGAGATTCTGGAGAACTGATGGGATTCAGTGAGATCAGAACCAGACGGTCCTATCAGCATTTTACTGCTGTTTACCCTTCGTAGTAGAACTTGCTGAATTAAATAAACTTCTATATATATTTCAAGATCTTCTCTTGTGGTGTTGTTACACTCATAAAAATAAAGGTTTCTAAAGGGGTTCCCCCCCCCAAAAAACTTTTCCCTAAAGAACCATTTTTCTTAGTGTGAAGAGCATTTTAATGATCTGAACAACCTTTTTCCACTATAAAGAACCTTTTATGAAATTGAAAGATTCCTTGGATGTTATGGAACCATCAGTGCCAATGAAGAACCTTTATTTTTAAGAGTGTACTGGAGGAACCACTAACCCAAGTTCTCGCAGGAACTTATGAGTTCCATTTGGAACGTTCCTCAGAGAAAGAGTTTCTCCAGAAGTTTCTGATCTGAACTGTCTCAAATATCTTTTTTATTTCTAGAGTGTAACACTTGACATGCATAGTCTTCTTTGTGATTCTTTGTGATTTGCTGCTTGTTGTTGGTAGTTGGTGGCAGGTGGTATTAGAAGGAGGGGCTTTCTTCTAGAGAGCATCTGATTGGACAAAATATGACGTGTGCTTGTGAGTGCAAGACAAGGAGTCAACTTTTGTTTTCTCAGAAAGGAACACTTGAAGAATTTTGAAAGCTTATACATGCACATTAGTTAGTCAACTTTTAGGATTGTAAAGAGATTTATACATGACCATTTTAATTTCATTTGTCCTTTTTGAACACCCTTCTTTATAATTTTTTGGAAATAAGATGGCAGCATGTGATTGCAACATATAAATGTATATTTTAGGAGCTTCATATTAAATGATTATCTCCCCACACCACTATGGCAAACGCTCAGCATGTTATTTTTAGATAACGCCCCGCTGGAGACTTCATCCCGCAGCACAGACAAAGAATTTTAGCACTCAAGCGCATCCATAATATTTGTCTGTCCAGCCACTCTCAAAGAGGCCAACATGGAACATTCACGGCTACGGAAAAGAGGTAATCGACCCCCACTGCCATCTATGATCCTGAGTAACGCAAGGTTGTTGAGGAATAAGATGGATGAACTTCGAATCTTAACAAGGGGATGCTTTGAGTACTGGGAGTCCTGTATTATGCTTTTTACTGAGACTTATATATATATTTTTTTTTATTGAATCTTATTATTATGACGATTACAGGTGTGTTGTATGATGTAGTGTGCAACTGGTTGGTTGATAGCAGTTTGTGTATGTGTTGTGTATGTGTTACTTATCTAAGCAGCAGTCACTGGATTGTATGTGTCCAAGACAACTTTCCTTTGGGACAATAAAAGTCTATCTAATCTAATCCACACCGGACTGGCGACAGGATCTCTTTTCTTTCCATTAAGCAGTGTTCAGTTTCAGCAAGCGCGGTATGGGAGAACGTGGCGGGGATGGAGTAATGTATATTCACGTTCCATTCACATCAGCTAAACTAATGGCTTTTTCATGCGCTGTGTTTTGGATGCTCGCGCCGTGTGGAATCATTTACGCATCGTGCTTTTCCAAGCGTCCCAGCAGTGGCTCTGAGTGCATCAACAGGTTACGCTTTCTTATCGGCGCATACAAAAATGACTGCGGGACATCATTGGAAAGCATTTTTGCCATTCCAGACCTGTCTATCCATTAACCAGGAGCAGCACCTCCAGTCGCTGTCTGATTGGCACTGAAACCCTTGAACTGCCATCGTCACAGTCAACTTTCCAGAAAATGTTCTCTACTGACGGAGGAACACCCAGTTAGCAGATAGTGACAGACAGTCTCCTGGTTAACTGTATCTGGCTTTTGGAAATCACGGCCGCGGCCGCCAGAGAGGATCAGAGCTGCAGAAAGAGGCCCTTCTGATATGTTTAATAGTAAGAAGGTGATGTAATTTCCAAGCAAAACAGAGATCGCATTTGCTGGCCAAAACACACAAACACGCACGTTTTTCCTTCTCTTCTTCTCTTGTGTCTCGTCACGTGAGCGCTGGAGTCGGCAGCAGACTTTTGCACATTATCTCATCTCGCAGTCTGCGGCCTTTCAGCCGTCGTGTCATTTATTTGAGGGATTCCACGTTCGCTCAAAGACACTTCAAATAACCGACCGCAAGAGTCAAACAGTCACTTAGCGTGGGTCACAGCCTATTATACAGCGCTTGATAAATGCACTCAAAATATTTACTGCATGACCTCATTTCACTTCGGACTTGCCATTTGGAAGCAGAAAAAAGACAGCACAGGACCTGAAAGAAAACACACGATGTTCTTGTCTTGATTGGCCTTTAAAAGTTGCTTTGATTTGCGTTCAATCTGCTGTGATGGCTGTAGGCTTTGGTGCTTGGAAATGCTTTAACCTTTACAGTTCTGGACTTTAAAGGCTGTTGAATATAGTAGGCTGATTCTTCAGTGAGGGAAACTTTTGAAAAATGAAATGTACGCTTCTATCCTTCCTGGATTACTTGATAAATGCACTCAAAATATTTACTGCATGACCTCATTTCACTTCGGACTTGCCATTTGGAAGCAGAAAAAAGACAGCACAGGACCTGAAAGAAAACACACGATGTTCTTGTCTTGATTGGCCTTTAAAAGTTGCTTTGATTTGCGTTCAATCTGCTGTGATGGCTGTAGGCTTTGGTGCTTGGAAATGCTTTAACCTTTACAGTTCTGGACTTTAAAGGCTGTTGAATATAATAGGCTGATTCTTCAGTGAGGGAAACTTTTGAAAAATGAAATGTACGCTTCTATGCTTCCTGGATTAGATATTTAATCAGCTTTCCAGTGGATTTTGGTATATTGTAAGGAGGTGTGATGGTAATGATATTTCTCTGCCTTTGGAGAAATCATATTGGAAACCATTTGGAGGTCCTGTTAGCTAGCAGTTTATTAAAGGGGTCATATGATGCGAGAGAGAGAGAGAGCGAGAGAGAGAGAGAGAGAGAGCGAGAGGAAGCGCGAGAGAGAGCGCGAGAGAGAGAGAGAGAGAGCGAGAGGAAGCGCGAGAAAAAGCATGTCAACAGATTCTGTTACACCAAATACACAAAATAATGATCTTTAAAAAAGCATCATATGACCCCTTTAACTTTCCGATCTTCAAACTGGCATAGAGCACTACAGTGATGCATTTTTGTATGCCGACTCATAAGTTCATATCACTCTGGTTCCTGCCACAAAAAACCCCCCAATAGGATTTGTCCATTACATTTTGGATTATTGCAGAGAATAAGCTCTGACTAACAGAAGTTTATGATTCTTACTAGTGAACGCAACTTTCATAAGACCTAATACAAAAACGCTAAACAGACGATATAAACAAACTAAACTAGTCACGTGATTTCAGAGTCACCAACATGAAGCTTTGACAACTCTTTCAGGTTTTATTTTAAAACATTTTCCTCGTAACTATCCACTGAGCTCTTTTTGTAGTATTGTGGATGAATTTGTTTGCAGTATTTTTATACATGCATCTTTTTTTCTCTCTGTGGCATAAAGATGTTTCATTTGGCTTCTAGACTTTTGATAAAAGTTTTTTATTGAAAGTTGTGTTCTAAAATGTTTGCTGTGATGATAAAGGCATCCATATTGGTTACAGCAGTTTTTTTTGTATAAAATTACAGATCATAAATACCACTACCCCTTAAAAAATCATTATAAAGTGCATTTCGGCATTTAAAAATGATGAAAGTAATTTAAGAGGCACAAAACAAACGTTTAAAATGATTAAAGCTTATGATTGTCTGTAATATAATAAAGCATATAAGCCCCAAGAAGCCATGGTTTACAGTGAATTTATAACAGCTAAGGGGCGTTGTTAGGCACGACGAG
>NW_015547660.1:488679-490697 GCF_001515605.1 Sinocyclocheilus anshuiensis | reverse complement strand
GTATGTTACTTTGTAGAGTCATTTACAACAGCTTCGAACGCGGCTCAGCCAATCAGAGTCAAGCACCGGAACTCTCCGCTTTATAGGTAACCATATAAGGTATACAAGAGGCTGAGATTATGTAATTTTATAAGACTGATTAAGTGTCATCGTTCAGCTAGAAGATCTAGTCCTGACAGCAGGAAGCCGGCACCTTCTATATCTGCGCCTTCATTTGTGCCCTCCTCTCCTCCAGTTCCTCTGTTTACTCCTCTCCTCTGACCTCAGCGCTTTCTCAGGAGCTCTGGATCATGTCACCTGGCAGGAGAGGAAGGACATCCCAGACACCGGATGCTTATATCTCTCTCTGTAGGGTCTGTGTTTAGAGTCCAGCCAACGAGAGGACCTCAGAAATCAGACTTAACCGGCCAAAGGCCCCTTTCTGAGAGCATGTTAGAAAGTGAAATTTAATAAGATGGATTGGTGAAAGCATATCGGTGAAACAATGCACTAATTGTTGCAAACATGTTGTCGTTTAACAGGGTTATTATCATTAACTAAAACTATTAAAACATTATTATTAATTGAAATAAAGCTAAAATAATAAAAATAAATAAATTAGAAGAAAAACATAGCTGCCAAAGCAACATTTCTAATTTCCATTTAGTTACATTTGAAGTACTAAAATGACTATAGTGGAAATGAGTTAAATAAATAAATAAGTGATACATAAATAAATAACCCTAAAAAATAAAAAACTAATAAAAATAACAAAAAGCACATAAAATTATTAAAATAACAAATTAAAATGAAATCTGAAAGTATATGAAACAAAATGAATTTACAAAAGTATATAAATAATACTGTAACACTTTCAAATAAGATGAAATTAGTTACGGTTAACTAAGGCATTAAGTAATATTAACTAAAATGAGCATTATATTTGTTACAGTGTTTAATGTTAGTTAATAAAAATACTGTTTGTAGTTAATGTTATCTCAGGTCCATTACATAATATATAATAACAGATACAACTTTTAACTTTAATAGTGTATTAGTAAAACTAAGATGAATAAATATTTCAGAAGTACTGAACTTAACTACTGCAGTTAACTAATATTAAAAAACAACCTTACTGTAAACTGCTACCATAATACTAAAATAACACTGGTTTGCAATAACTAACTAGTACTGCTGATAAAAGCAGTCTGTTTTCTTTCCAGTTTGTAAATCCTGAGGTGTTTGGGCAAACGTGCGATCGCTGTGACATCACTCTCTGGCCGTTTGACCCATATCTGATGACTGCAAACTAATCTTTGTATTCGACTTCATTTATAGCAACAATCCCTGCACTTCTATTCATGGAACAAATGAGCTACGCACTGGAGCCCTGGCGAAAATCAGCCATAATGTGAAATCCACCTAAAACACCGCAGTAGGAAAAATGAGATCATCTAGTAGGAAACCGAAGAGTTGATTAGAATTTAAAATCTCAAAGTGGAGCTTTCCACCTTAAAGAAGGAGCGCGGTGTGAGAAGCTTACGGAGAGATGATTGGATCAACCTATATATACAGTGGCGTGAAAAGGTTGTTGCGCCCTTTTTTTTTGCATATTTCTCACACTTAAGAGATTCAGATCATCAAACAAATTTTAATATTACACAAAGATAATGCAAGTAAATACAAAATGCAGTTTTAAAATGATGATTTAATTTTTAAAGGGGGAAAAAACTGTCCAAACCTACGTGGCCCTACGTCAAAAATTAATTGCCCGCTCCTGTTAAATCACGAAAGAACTGTGATTAAGCATATTATTTTAGAAAGCGTGGTTAAATTTCACTAGCCACACGCAGGCCTGATTACTGCCAGACCTGTTGAATCAAGAAATCACTTCAATAGAACCTGTCTGACGAAGTGAAGCATGCTTAAATAGCAACACATCATGCCACGATCTAAAGAAATTCAAGAACAGATGAGAAACAAAATAGTTGACATGTATCAGTCTGGAAAGGATTATAAAGCCATTTCTAAGGCTTTGG
>NW_015547660.1:458979-488337 GCF_001515605.1 Sinocyclocheilus anshuiensis | reverse complement strand
TTCATAAAAAGAACATCATACCAACAGTCAAACATGGTGGTGGTAGTGTGATGGTCTGGGGCTGCTCTGCACCTTCAGGACCTGGATGCCTCGCCATAATTGATGCAACCATGAATTCTGCGCTCTATCAGAAAATCCTGAAGGAGAATGTCCGGCCATCAGTTTGTTAGCTCAAGCTCAAGCGTACTTGGGATATGCAGCAGGAAAATGATCCCAAACACACCAGCAAGTGGCTCAAGAAAAACTAAATGAAGGTTTTGGAGTGGCCAAGTCAAAGTCTGGACTTAAATCCGATTGATCCTCCACAGCGATGTGAAAGACTCATTGCCAGTTATCGCAAACGCTTGCAGTTATCACATGCTGCAAAGTGTGGCACAACCAGTTATTAGATTTAGGGGGCAATTACTTTTTAAACATAGTGCCAGGCAGGTTTGGACAGCTTTTTACCCTTAATAAATGAAATCATTATTTCAAATCTGAATTTTGTATTTACTCGGGTTATCTTTGTGTAATATTAAAATTTGTTTTATGATCTGAATCTTTTAAGTGTGACAAATCTGCAAAAAAACAAAAAAAAATAAAACAGGAAGGGGGCAAAAACCTTTTCACGGCACTGTGTATATATATATATATATATATATATAACCAGTTAACCACAAATATACAAAATCACACCATCTTTCCATATGGTGCAGGACTGCTCTTCTGCACTGCTTTGTTTTTTGATTTTGGTGCATTTTGTGCACCAAATGGAAAGATGGTGTGACTGTACACTTTTGCATTTTGTGCTCCAAATCAAGAAGGAGGCTTGCATAAGCGTGCGGTTTGCATGAGGTACAGTATGCACAGCACGTCTGGCCAGATCTGGACTGCAGCAGCCCAGCTGGCATTATCTGTTCATAAGCTTGCGGAGAGACGATCGGATCTGCCTTGTTTTGGTTAGCAGCCACAGCATTCTCCAAAGATATACCTGTTAACCACAAATGCACAAAGTCACACCATCTTTCCATTCGGTGCTCTTTTGCACTGCTTTCTTTTTTGATTTTGGTGCATTTTGTGGAGGCTTGCATAAGCGTGTGGTTTGCATGAGGTACAGTATGTGCAGCGCGTTTGGCCAGATCTGGCATAATCTGTTCATGTTACATAAATATTCCACATCTGACTCGCCAGCCAGCCAGTCAGGAATTCAGTCATCAGTAGCATTAGACCTTAGACAAAGCAGAAGAAACGCTTTACAGTTATTATTCTGTTTATTCGTAGAAGCTTTTTAATAGAGTTAAAATACTAAATTAAAAGGTTTAGTCAACTGGGACAGAATTTGGAAGGTAAGCCGGATAAGCACTGTGTTAATTGCTATGCAACATATTTGTATTAATGCACATTAATGCACACAACCTGTATGTGAAATTACAATAAGTTTGGTTAAAATTTCAAATCAGCTGAAACTACATGAAATGAACATGAAGTGCACCAAAATGTTTATTTATATAATATTATCAGTGTAATCCGAATTACAAACAGTAAATCTTATGTATTTAGTAACCAGAAACCGTTCTCAACATGGGATGGCTCATTATAAAATAGTGGATCATGTGTAAACTACCATTAAAAAGTTTTAGGCAGTTTTTTTGAAAGTCATTCATGCTTTTATTCATCAAGGATGCATTAAATTGATCAAAAGTGACAGAGAAGACATTTATAGTATTATAAAAGATTTCTATTTTAAATAAACGCTGTTCTTTTGAACTTTCTGTTCATCTGTGAATCCTGAAAAATAAAATGAATCATGGTTTCAGCAAAAATATTGGGTAGCACAACTGTTTTCAACACTGATAATAATCAGAAATGTTTCTTGAGCAGCAAATCAGCATATTAGAATGATTTCTGAAGATCATGTGACACTGAAGACTGGAGTAATGATGCTGAAAATACAGCTGCGCATCACAGAAATACATTACAGTTTAACAGATATTCACATAGAAAACAGCTGTTTTAAATTGTAATAATATTTCACAATTTTTACTGTATTTTTGATCAAATAAATGTCACTTGGTGAGCAAAAGAGACTTCAGACAGCGTAGGGTTTGCTGTGCAGGAGTTTGTGTGGAAACACCTTGAATAGACATGGTGTTTGGAAGTATTTTATGCTACTGACCAACTTGGAGAACTTGTTTCTACAAGTTTCTTAATAATCTAGATTCATCAACATTAGAAAGAGGGACAGAACAGTTGAAAGTGTTTTACACACCTTTTTGAATGAGAATGTTTTGAATGACGTCCACTTTTTGATTGGTGTGTTTAATGGCAGACTTCACTCCTGCAGAAAGCAGACAGTAAAAACAATTCAAAGACATATATAAGATAATAATAAGTAATGCACTCAACCGCCGTGGCCTGTATACACGCTCACCACGCAAGGCTCTGTTGCTGAAGAAAAAGCATGTTGAAGCTGGTTTAAAGTTTGCTGCACAACATTTAGACAAGCCTGCAAAATACTGGGAGAATATAGTCTGGTCAGATGAGACAAAAATTGTACTCTTTGGATGCGATAATACACACCATGTTTGGAGGTCAAAGGGCACTGCACATCACCCCAAAACATCATGGTGTGGCATTGGAAAAATTCATATAATTGAAGGAAGGATGAATGGAAAAATGTACCGAGACATTCAAAATCTGCTGTCATCTACCAGGATGATGAAGATGAAACAAGGCTGGACATTCCAGCGAGACAATGATCCCAAACACAGCCAAGGAAACTCTCGATTGGTTTCAGAGAAAGAAAGTAAAGCTGCTAGAATGTATTTGTATTGTTTTCTTTGTATGTATGGATTACTTGGGTTGTTACCGACATCTGGTGAAAATCTCATGTCAACAGCACCTTTAGAATATATTTACTGAGAAAAATGGTGACGTGTTCAAAACTTATTTTACCCGCTGTATGTGTGGCTTAAAATGAGATGAGTAAATAATGCCAAACTTTTTTATTTTTGGGTGAATAAATCCTTCACTGAAAAGAATTTGGTGTAGAAACAATGTTTTCACTCAGAAACTGCTAGTAAACTTTCAAAATAATTACAACGAAACGGAAAGTAACATGTTGAATTAAATATGACATTTTAAAGTAGAAAGAGTGTAACAGTATTTTCTTGTAAAACATACTCCAGTAATCTTTAATCTCCAAATTAGTTTACAGTGTTGTACTTCAGAGCAGTTAATGTGAAATGAAATATGAGATGTATTCATGTAAACTGAGGGCTTTGTTGCACCTGTTCTGCAGTAACCATGAGTTCAGTCTTTCACACATTTGGCTTTCATTTCAGCATTTCTGAACTTCTGACTCTTGTGGCACAAAGCATAAACAGATGGACGACAGGTTTACCTGAATGTGTGATCAGGTCAGATCAGAGGAAACTGATAGCTGTTCTCTGACCTCTCTCCCATTGCAGATGACCTTCCCTACTGCCCCAAGGGAATAACGTCCAAGGTTTTCCGCTTCAGCGTCTCCAGCATGGAGAAGAACGCCACCAACCTGTTCCGGGCAGAATTCCGTGCGCTGCGTGTGCCGAACTCCAGCGCCAAGAGAAACGAGCAGCGCATCGAGCTCTACCAGGTGCCAGCCAGCTGCTTTCATTCAGTCACATTCAACCTGTACAGCCTGAAATCATAGTCAGAAAAACTGAATTATTCCAAACGGAACCGCTTATTGAAACCTTAGACAAAATATCGAGAAAATCATCTTTAAAGTTGTGCAAATGAAGTTATTAGCAATGCATATTACTAATCAAAAATTAAGTTTTGATATATTTACAGTAGGAAATTTACAAAATATCTCCATGGAACATGATCTTAACTTAATATCCTAAGGATTTTTGGCATAAAAGAAAAATTGATCATTTTGACCCATACTATGTATTGTTGGCTATTGCTACAAATATACCCCAGCGACTTAAGACTGCTTTTGTGCTCCAGGGTCACATATGTTGTTGGGTTTTGTTGATAATCATATTTGATCCATGGCTCATATAGTGGTGAGAATATGGAGGAAAAACTGCTCAATTATGCGATTTGCTGCAGATGCTGATATTTACAGTATATGATGAAATTCTGATGCTTGTAATATAAATCAATGAGATATTTATAACAGTGCAACAGATACTGACATAAAGTGATCTAAATATCAATGGTCACTCTATATCTGCAGTAATCTGTCTCAGTAAGATGAGAGTGAAATGCTCCAAACATATAATGCAGTGATTGAGAGCTGAAGAAATAAAGGCTCCTCAGAAGATGTGAGATGTTCTGGAGGCTTGTGAAGATCATTCCTCCGCTGAGGAACAGTGAAAGTAAAGCTTCTGGAAACAAACGCTCCTCAAAAGATCCTGAGGATCAGATTTGAGACTCTAAAACATGATTGATGGAGAATCAAGTAAAGCTGAGCTGCTTCAGTCCAGTAAGTGTTCATCTGGAGATATTACTGCAGTTATTCTGACGCTTACTTGATAAAAATCAGTCAAGATTTGACACGAGAAGCAGCAGCTGAAAGTACTAAATAGTGTTACTATATGATACTAAAATAGCTTTTACTGGAGCTTTTAGAGTAAAAAAACAAAAAAAACCTCTCTCACGCAGTAGATTGAGTGTGAAACAGGTTTAACAGCAAAGTTTTGATCATTTAGAGACCTTCAAATATGATACAGTAGGCTTTATAGGGTTAATGCTTTATTTTTCCAAGAAGATTTAGAGGATTTATGACCAGGCCCAGGTGGGATCTCTGGATGTTTTTGCCTTTTCTCTTCTATTTTTAAAGGGAAAATCTGCAGAATTCTGTGGAATGGATGTAAATGAACAGAATGTGAAACTGAGCTGAGCGTATGACAGTCTTCCTGGTAGCTGAAAGCATTATGAAGCCAAAACTAACACCAAGGCTGAGTTACAGCGCTTTCTGCAGATCCCAGTAAGCAAAGCCGTGACTCCACGCAGGAGTAAATGCATTTATCATGCTTTAAAAGAGAGGATCATTAGGAGAAGAGATGTTGGAGGTCTCTGTGTTTCACTGGAAAAACGTTCCAATCATATAATGATTAATTCAACTTTATTTGGAGTACTACTTGTGCACAATGCACATTTCTTAATATTAAGCCTAAAATGTGTTTTATTGATGGGGATTCTTTGAATAATATCGGTCTTTAAATGCATTAACATGTACCTTGCAATAGTTCCACTGTAGCACAATCAAATATACTTCAGTATATCTTTAGTTGGACTTCAGCACTACTTCAGCACAACTAAAGTGCATTAAGCACAAAATTAGTTGTTCCAGTTTAGCAGACTTTAAGCATACCAGTTTAGTACACCAAAAGTAGAATTGCAGGGTATTTTTATTAAGCACATAAATATGTAAATGTATTTGTAGTGTATAATGTATACTTAGCATGAAATAAAAGTATTTCAAATACATTTTAGTATATCTCTTTTTCACTAGGCTATAATGTATATGACACAAATGTGTAAATATAGTGAACCTGGAGCATTTTGTGTTTATAATGCACATGATGTCAGAAACACAGGTACACAAACAGACATGAAAGCATGCATAAACATCAGAGATGATAAAGTTATCATACTGCAATACATTTTTAGTATAAATCTTTCGAAACTGACTGATCATGAGCTCTTGAGGCTGTTCTGTGACCATATAGATTTCAACTTCAGTTACAAAAGTAGTAGTAATAAAGTAAATAAATAAGAGAAGGTGCTGTTATTATGAAAACAGAAAACAAAGAACAGTGAATGACATAATCAAGTCCGTCTCCCAACACTCTTAAACTGCTTATATATTTGTATACATTACAATTCAAAAGTTTGGGGTCAGTAAAATGTTTATGTTTTTGAAAGCAGTTAATACTGTTATTTATCAAGCATGCATTAAATTGATCAAACGTGACAGTAAAGACATGTATAATGTCACAAAAGTTTTCTATTTCAAATAAATGCTGTTCTTTTGAACTCTCTGTTCATCAAAGAATCCTGAAAAACAAAATCTATCGCACTTTCCACAAAAATATTGGGCAGCACGGCTGTTTTCAACATTGATAAAAATCAGAAATGTTAATAATGTTTTAATCAGCATATTAGAATGATTTCTGAAGGATCATACAATGCTGACAATTCAGATTTGATCACAGCAGTCAATTACATTTTAAAATATATTCACGTAGAAAACAGCTGTTTTAAACTGTTATAATATTTCACTTATTTTTTGTGTACATTAGATCAAATAAATATAGTCTTGGTTAGCGGAAGAGACTTCTGTCAGAAACATTATTAAAAATCCCCAATTGTAGTGTGAATGAATATTTTTAACAATTAACCAAATCTTCGAGCCCGGTCTCATGAAAATGCATATAAATAGTATGCCAAATAAAAACAAAAACTTGTGGTATTGATACGCAAAAATGGACTTTGGCGTGCATATGATACGCATGTGTTTGGCGTGCATATAATACGCAGTTTTCGCGTGCATATGATATGAAATTTGTTGGCGTGCATATAATACGCAGTTTTCGCGTACATATGATAGGCACCTACCCCACAACCCTAAACCTACCCATCGCGTAGCATATACACGCCAAAGTCCATTTTTGCGTATCAATACCACGAGTTTTGGCTTTTATTTGACGTACTATTTATACGCACTTCCATGAGATCGGGCTGAATCTTCAGTTAGAATGCCTACACATCAGTTGTTTTCTACAGTTCAATTATAGGCGATGCTTTAGTTCATACAGACACAACCTTTGTCGTTTTTTGCAGGTTTTTAAATACAACGCCAATACACCATGCAGCACATCCTTCACATCTAAGCCTCAGATACTAGAGTTTCCACACACTGAACGAACACAGACACGAGAGAAAGATGATGGCACTGTACTGAAGTGAGATGGAGCGCGGATCTTTTACAGGCCTGATCTGTATTCCAGGTGCTGATGGATTATACAGAAGAACATTTGCACAATTGCAAGCGAACAAAAGAAGCATTCTGAGAAACTCAGAGCTTTACTTTCACATGCCGATGCCTCTGACCGCAATATAAAACCCTGCGGCTCGCAGGCCTGAGAGCCGTTATATAACAGATTCATTCCGCAAGTATATGTTCTATAGGTGCTGTGTTTTCAGTGGGGATTTTCGATGGGGTTCCAGTATTTCCTGTAAAGGAGCTGCTGTCTCGGGCCTCCCATCAGAGGCTGCTTTGCCTCGCAGGCTCTGGCGTGGGCCGCTCAAGTGCTCTCCACAGACCTCCGCTCCCAGCCGCGCTCTCAGGATCTTAGATTAGCTCCTCGCAGCGCTCCAGAACCTACTTATCTCAGCCTGCTTTTCATGGGCCAAGCAGTGGTGGGACCTCCGTGCTCCGGATGCTGATTTAATCTGGCAGACTGAAGCGTCAGACAGCGAGGGGCCGCATTCTTACAGCTACTTTCAAGGGTCTTCTGATTTTCTACTGCAATTTCTGTGCAGTTGATGGATGGGATAGCTTTGTAAGAAATTAAATGACTCTGCACAGTTAACAAATTTGTAATTTGCACCTTCTGATCAATGACAGACAATAACTTTACAATTACGATCACCAGGAGGGAACAGTTAATGTAAAAGTCTGTGAAAGTGATTTTGTGCCTCTTAGGGATGGCACAATAAAGTGATGTTCATGATACTTGACCCCTTAAATGAATTTCCTATGGTGTCTTTTACCTTTTATAAAGGCAGTTTTCTCTAACCTTATTAAATGTACACACACACACACACAAAACAATTTCAAGTAAATTTCACAAACAATTACAAGAAGTGGCAAGTAACACACCGAATTAAACATGAAATTTTGAAGTAGAACAACTAAAACTGTACATTCTTGTAGAATTTTCTCCATTAATGTTTGTTTTATTCAGAATTTATAATAAAAAAAATAAACCATTAAATCAATCAATAAGACACACCAGGTTGTTACCAATCAAATACAATCAGTATCAACAGAATCCATCTTTGAACTGCAGAAGCAGCACAGAAGCTGCATCTGAAGTGGCATTTATATGTATTTACTGTTTAATGCAGCTGACATAATGTAGTGTTTTAAAAATGAAAGGTGGAAAGGTGGTGCATTGATTTTTTTTTTTTTTTTTTTGAGTGCACTAAAGCATAAAAAATTTTTTTTTCGCAGATATTTAGGAAACACAAGCAAGTTCACATACTTGCTACAGCAGTTATTCTGCTTCGAAATGAGCATTCCGTGTCAGAATGTCTGTTTTTGTTTTGGTCTGTGTGACTCCGCCCACTGTCAGTTTACCCAATAGGATTTCGACACCCCGGGTTGCCAGTTGGCGGAAAACAAATATTGCAGCCATGGAAGACAAACTGGGTCAGAGATCGCAGATTCTACCCAACCTAAAAACCCATCGAAAAAGCTCTATGAACAGAGGCATATTAAACACAAATAAATCAACTCATCAACTTACAGTGTAAGGCTTGTTGCATCCATTGTCAGTTGCTCTCATTCCTGTTGTGTGTCCTCAATGTGGCAACCCGTGTGAGCCTCGCGTCTGAGGAGGAGGGGTGGGAGAAACAATATTTCGAATTTGGACCACAGTACCCATTTCAACCACTAGCTGTCAATATTACATACAGCGCCTTTAACGTTTGAATACAGAACTATGAAATGATGGGGAAAAAATTAAATTCTACTTTTAAAGATGACACTAAAACTGCCAGTAGGTGGCAGCAAGTTACAGTCTTAATGATCGAGTCATTGAGTCATTAATTGATTCAGAATGGCTGATTCATTCATAAGTGAAGCAAGTGACTGTTTTTATGAATGATTCATTGAATCATTGACCGATTCATTAAAAAAATGCTGATTCGTTCAGCAGTGAAACACATCTGTGTGTTGTTCTGAGATGTGCAAACAGTGATTTGTTTGAAAATATTTTCATTGCCTAAATATATTTTCAGTCGCACATACTAATTTTTGGCGACTGAAATGGTTGCACTCTAGAGACCCGCTCTCCGTAGCCAATTTTATGTTTTGAATGTTTTACTTCTTCAGAACGGTACTGAACTTGGTGACTTTTGTGGCATATATGCCATATGAACACAGAAAAAAAAAATCTCTGACATGAGTAGAAAAGGCTAAATGGTCTTAAAGAAGTCACACTTGTGATCTTCACAGTTAAAAATGAATCTGCTTCCCCAATAATCACATTAATGATTCTTTGAGCTCATGTTGGCGTTTGAGCACATCAGTGATTACACTGCTTTAAGTCTCTGGAGCCACACAGTAACAGCTCTTGGTTCATTTCGAGTTGGACATGACAACAGTAATGACTTCAGTCAGCGATTCAGTCATTAAACTGATCGAACTGATAGCTCATGCATTTGAGACTGAGACTGACTGATGAGTGTTTTTGACCGATTCATTAAAAACAATCATATGACTCATTCATCTGTGAATCACATCCTGTGTGGATATTACCTTTGTGTTATTTTATGCATATTTGATTCAGACTGCAAACTCTCAGCTAAAACATAATTTCTCATGTCGTGGTGCTGTATGTTCAGGAGGAGTGCAGCACAATGCAGGAAACATTAGCTGCGTCACAATTTTGCACTATTCTATGCCATTTTGTTGTATAAATGGCCTAGTGCAAGTAGTTCACACTGAAAACTCCAACAAGAAGTGCACTTTAAATACCTGGGGATGCACTTATTTAACTGAAAAAATGAAGTGTGGAGTGTTGAACATGCACTGTTGAACACAAAATGCATCCATTAAACGTACACTGGAGCAAACAGTGCATAGTGTACAGTATTCATCATGGAGAAGGCAATCCCAGAATGCATTGTGATGAGATTAGTGAAAAAAATATATCCAAAAGGAGAGAAATGTCAGTTATAAGTCAGGGATAATGTACATCCGGATGGTTGTTGTTGCAAAATAAACCTTGACAGGGTGATCACCGTGAAGGGGTTTATCCTGCTTATTACACAGCTGCTCTCCACATAACTAAATAATTGGACACAAAATATTGATATGAGTTTAAATTTTTCATTAGCTCACTAAATACAAAGCTTCTGAGAAGAAAAAAACAGTTCATAGAAAGTGGCTTTTAGCCAAGATGAACAAACAAGTTCAAACAAGAGAAATTTAAGGGATAAGGTACAGTCATACTACTTATTATACTAAATAAATAATTATGGGGACATGAAATATTGATTTGTTTTAAAATCTTACCTGTTTATTATCCTATAATCTATTACAGTGTATAATCATCCTGGCAAGAAAACAAACACTACAATAAAAAAATGCATTGTTAATAATACGTAAGTCCTCAGATTCATTTTCTAATCAATAATTAGTCTATAAGACAGACGCAAGATTGTAATGCCATAGCTTCAGATATCTGGATGAATGTTATTTTAGTCAGGTTAGACACCAAACTGAGCTGAACACATTAAAAGTGCTAGATCTAATGTTGTGATGATGATCTGTGACTGACCAATCAGTATCAAGCAGAGCGCCTTGTAATAAATTTAATTCATTCAGTATTGAAAAGTATCAATACAAAGTTATGTGTGTGATGATGAGTTGCTACAAATACTTTCTAAATGGTTCCCTTATGAGTTTCTGTCTAGGCTGCTGTCTATGTAGACAGAGTGGAACAGAGCTGATGTCTGCCAGAGTATTTTAGCTCCGAACCGTCAACAACATCATGGAAATTATTCAGTTCCAGTATTTAAAAATAATGGAACTGGTTCTGAATAAGAATCTTCACCTGCATTCAAATGTAGCTGTCAATCAGAGGCGTGAACGAGGAGCTCAGCGTGTGTTGACTGAGCTCGGGCCGCTCGTTCCCAGGCGCTGACGTGCTGTATTATGGGCTATCAGACTCCACGACTCACTTTTTCCATGAGTGAGAGAGCAGAAGCGTTTGGCCTCGGGCAGCTCCGGTGTCTGGAGGAATCGCTGTCTGTCTGTAGTGTGCAGGAGAGAGTGTGTGTTCTCTTCAAGCTCACGCGTGTCATTATTTTCCATGTTAACATACTTTGCTCGTATCTCAGTTCAATGTTCAGAAGAGTGAAACACTGTGACTGTGAGACGCTTTTAGAAACTGGTGCGTTCAAGTCCCCTTGGAAAGTTGAACGTAGTTGAGTTGGGAAATCCAAATTACGACGTCAGGTGCGTTCAAATCACTTTGGTCGGAGAAAGATGGCGATGTACATTTTCTCTCTGAAAATTTCTCTCAACTCTGAAAGTACAAAATGATGAATAAAGAATGTGTATTAGATGTGTTTTATGCTGTAACGTGAATCACTATATAGGCTATTCTATAGTAATTGTACAATACTATGCTATTTATTACATGCAGTTTAGGCCTTGTCCACACTAACACGTTTTCGTTTGAAAACATATTTTTCTCTCCGTTTTGGCCTTCTGTCTACACTGAGATGGCGTTTTTGTCATAGAAAACTGAGCTTTTTTTTTTTTTTTTTTTAAATGCTTTCCAAAGTGGATACATTTGAAAACGCTGTTTTTGCATTGTAGTGTGGACTGTGAAAATCTAGGCTTTTGAAAATGATGATGCATGTTTAGTCATGTGACATATTGTACTAATATATTTTTATGTTTATACCGGTGTTGTGCCTGCTATGTGATATGTCAACTTCTGACTCAACCAATTATGTGAGTTTGGGGCGGGGCTGTCTTTGTGAGCGTTCAGCAAACCTGTTAAAACCGTTATGATCTTTAAAGGGTTAGTTCACCCAAAAATGAAAATTCTCTCATTAATTACTCACCCTCATGTCGTTCCAAACCCGTAAGACCTTCGTTCATCTTCGGAACACAAATTAAGATATTTTTGATGAAATCTGAGAGCTCTCTGACCCTCCATAGACAGCAACACAACTGAAATGTTCCCAGACATCAGTGGCTCAATTTAAATTTTGCGAAGCTACGAGAACACTTTTTTTAGGGTGAGTAATTATTGCCAGAATTTTCATTTTTGGGTGAACTATCCCTTTAAAGTTGTTTGCTAATGATGATGGCATATGGAACTAGTTCTAAACTCACGTGTGGCGTGTCTGTTGGTAGATTCTTCGTCCCGATGAACACATCGCTAAGCAGCGTTACATCGGCGGCAAGAACGTTCTGACTAAAGGAATGCCGGAGTGGGTTTCCTTTGACGTCACTGAGACCGTACGGGAGTGGCTCATGTATAGAGGTAAGCAAACCTTTATCAAACGCTATTACAGCATTACATAAAGTTACAGAGGTCAGTCCTGTTAATATATGAACTAATGTATGCGGACATTGAATCAGATACATGTGCTTTATGTCATGTAAATATAACACATTTTGGTTTGCATCAGGTACTTTAGATTGTTGTTGTTAATAGGCCTATGTCAGCTGTGCTAAAAAAACAAAAAACCTTGGCGTAGGCGTTACTTAAAAAAAAAAAAAGTAAAGGAAAAAAAAAAGAATGAAATAATACTTACTTGTAAAATCTTACTCCAGTAATCCTTTTTTTTTTTAACATCGAGGTTGAAGTAATATATCTGAATGACATACACTGTCCATTAAAATGATAAACATATCAGTGTTTTTCACTGTATGCTGTGATCTTCCAGCAAAAGCGTGTGTATGAATTTACAGCTGTCGCTATAATTAGTGAGAATATTGCCAGAGCAAGTACAAATGTAAACAAAATCCCCGAGTTGAGTTGTGATGAGTGCTTCTGACCAGAGACAGCTTCATGTGTTGTAATGAGATAAACTGCACCAAACACTGTATTTGCTACTGCACTGCCTTATATAAAAGGAAGAATCATTTGAAAATCTTATCACTGTACTGAATCACTAGAGTCACTAAAGATTCAATCTGTGTAGGAATCGCTGTAGTTACCTGGAAAATCTATGCAATGAATGACCAAAGATGAGTTTGCATGTGTTATGAAAAGATTATGACAATTTGAAAACCCATGTTAAAAAAGTTCAGAAACCTACAGAAAAAGAATTGCACAGTTCCAGCTCCTTATGAAGAGCCCAAATCTTGCAGATTACCGTTACTTTAACAGTGTTTAGTAATGCAGAAGCAGTTATTATTAAAATATTTTGGCCAGTGTCTGATGTGGGCTAAAATATTGCGAGTAGCATTTGCCCAAAGATGCCGTTTAGGCTGTGAATATCCAAACACATATAGAAACTGGAACGAGATGTTTGTGGAGAAACCGTATCCCAAATCTGTGTGTTGTTCCACTGCTCAGAGACCAACCTCGGCCTGGAGGTCAGCGTTCACTGCCCGTGCCACACGTTCAGCCCCAACGGAGACATCATTGAGAACATCAATGAGGTGTTGGAGGTCAGATTCAAAGGTGAGTGAAGAAAACCAATGCTGAGACCAAACATATCCAACATGCAACAGCTTTCTAATTGTTTTTTTTTTTCTAAAGGAGTCCTATTTTGCCCTTTTACAAAACCTTGATTCAGTTTTTGAAGTGTACTAGAATCCGTTTTCATGCTTGATTGTTCAAAAAAAAAAAAAGCATTATTTTTCACATATTTTACATTATTGGTGCAACTCTCTTCCCAGTCGGTCTCAAAAACACGCTGTTAATTCCTATATCGATGAAGCCCCTCCTTCTGAAATACAAAATGTGTTCTGATTGGTTAGCTGGCCCAGTGTGTTGTGATTGGTGAACTGCTTAGAGCGTGTTCTGGAAATGACACGCCCCTTACAATAACTGCGAGTTTCATCCGTAAATATTAACAATGGCGCCAATTTTGCCATATGAATTTGAGTCCGATTCAGAACCTGAGAGTGTTTATGAACAAGAGGACTGTGGAGAACCCTTTCAAGCGCAGGTTTTATAGGATGTTTCTAGCGCAGCTCAACCTGGCCTCGTCCCCTTTGTTGCGTATTCTGTGGGTGGAGATATTTAAATTATTGAGTCAGAGTGACATTGTGACTTCACAAGATCTGGAAGAAGCATGTTGTAGTCTGAACTGTTGTAGTTCTTGAAACGTGTTTTCTGTGTAAAGACAGTGTAGCACAAGTTATGTAATCAGATTACTTTTAAGTAACTAGTAAAGTAATGCATCACTTTTTAATTTACAAGAAAATATCAAATACTTTCAAATACTGTAAGTAACGCCAGTTACTTTGTTTCCATGTGTTGACTGACAGCTCTGGTGTTGCCGTGGTGACAGAAATCAGGAGTAAGTGCAGAGTGTTGTGTGTGAACATGATCTTACTGTAGTTCTAGACTAAATATGAACATGTATTTACTCATCTCACCGCACAAAAACACATTCAGTATTCCTCAAAATGAATAAAAACGGTGAAATGCAAACTCAGAATATTATACAAACCTGCAATAATTAAATATGTTAAAGGAATAGTTCACCCAAAAATGAAAATGTGATGTTTATCTGCTTACCCCCAGGGCATCCAAGATGTAGGTGACTTTGTTTCTTCAGTAGAACACAAACAGAGATTTTTAACTCAAACCGTTGCAGTCTGTCTGTCATATAATGTAAGTGGATGGAATCACGACGTCTTCTTACGGCAGATCGCAGACTTATAAGTGCATTACCGCCACCTATCTCTCAAATGGACCATTGACACTCTATCTACAATCTCAATTATGAGTGTCAATGGTCCATTTGAGAGATAGGTGGCGGTAATGCACTCATAAGTCTGCGATCTGCCGTAAGAAGACGTCGTGATTCCATCCACTTACATTATATGACAGACAGACTGCAACGGTTTGAGTTAAAAATCTCTGTTTGTGTTCTACTGAAGAAACAAAGTCACCTACATCTTGGATGCCCTGGGGGTAAGCAGATAAATATTTCATTTTCATTTTTGGGTGAACTATCCCTTTAAATAAGACAAATATAATTTATGTATTCAATCCCATTTTATTAACCAGTGTCTTTGCTTCTGACCTTCAGAGATCCCATTCAGCCATACTAATACGAAAAAATTACTTTAGGTAAACATAAAATGTTAAATTTTTATTGCTGAAGGGTGTTGAACTTTCTTCTCTTGCATCCTGTTCTTCATGCAATCCAGAATGGCAGCACCGCTGAAAGGTTTGTTTGAGCTGCGCCCTCTACTGTACAGACGTGAATGAACATTTCCTTCAGCCTGAGGCGCATTCATTTTACTTTTGGTGTAAAGGGTCTTTTACATTTGCCAAAAATACAACTTTTTATATTAAAAACAAAAAGCAAGCCCAGCCCAGGGGAGAAAAAGTAACACAATGTAATGTAACACATTACTTTCCATAAAAAGTAACTAAGCAACGCAATTAGTTACATTTATAGGGAGTAGCGCAATATTGTAATGCATTACTTTTAAAAGTAACTTTCCTCAACACTGGTTATAGAGAATATATACAGAGTAGACTTTGAGCTTTGTAACCTTGCAGATATTTTTTTTTTTTAAAGCTCAAACAGTAACATTACACACCAACTAAAGTTTAAAAAAGGTCATCTGCCATCTGCTATAATTATAACAACTGGGTTAAGGTGACAATTAGAGCTGATTGTGGTACTGCAGACTCTCTTTACTGTTTATTTCTAAGATGTAATACACTGAAAAAAAAATTTTTTTTTACATTTTTTAGTAGAAAGACTGAAATAGTATTATATGTAAAACGTATTCCAATAATCTTTTTACAGCGTACAGTATGATGATTGCTCAGTTTCTCAGGCTTCTTCCCTGAGCTCTTGTGATGTGCCGTCAGCTTCACCGCACACGCGTTCTGCTGAGATAAAGGCCTCAGCGCTCCGTCCAGCAGAGGTCAGATGCTGTGATCATGGGAATGCGCTGCCGTATGGAATCTCACTTAGTTCTGGGGGCCTCGGGGGTGTCTGGGGTTTTGGGAATGCGCTGGCTGGAATGTGCTGCCACTGCGGGCACTCAGACTCTTGGCCCTCAATGAAAGAGGGGTGTCCGTATCTACGGGCAATGCCTCTCCTGGGACCCAAGCTGCTTTTGCGATCACAAACAGATTGAATATGCAGATGCTCCAGGAGACGGAGAGCTGCCGTCTGTGCCGGGCTTCAGGAACGCTCCCACTTCTCTACAGGAATAAGTGCTGCTGAAGCTGAATCCAGACCGCCAGCGTGAAATCTGGTCCACTTTGCAGCGAGACACAGGTTCTGACACAAAACTACCAAACGCAGTTCTTGTTTCTTGTTTGGTTTTATCTGAAACCAATGATACTGCAATAATAGCACATAACAAAGTGGTAAACTAATGCTGCAGAATCTCAGAAAACAGCTGAGTGGAAAACGTGTGTAGATGTCAGAATTTCCATCTATTATTTTGCAAGCAATGCTTTTCAGGCAAGGCAGACTGTATGGTTGTGGGAAATTTGTCGACTCCAGTGACTGGTTGTTTCTCAGAAGAGCTCGCTGTATCACGTCTAGAAACCTGAGCGCACTGAGAAATTGCGTAAAGATTGGTTTTGTTTTGTGAAAGCTCTTTCTGTTTAATGTGTGCAGTACACATCAGACGCTCTGTGAAATGATGTGCTTGAGTGCTTTGAAGTAAGCATGATGATGCCACCTCATTTATTTATTTATGCATTCTGCATAAATAAAAGTGCATTTCATACAAACAGACGTTGAAATTCAATTTGAGACTGCCCTGAGATTGTAAAGATAAAAAGTCTCATTAAAAGACTTCCGTAACTCAAACAGGCAAAAAAGCAACAATCTTTGGTCAAAATCAAAAGTCAGTGTGGCTTCACCAACGTGCAAGGCATTTTATGCAAGTTGTGCAACAAGTAAACATAGAACTTGAAATGACATCACAAAGAAGATGCCTGTAGATCCTCGTGCGTCTCACTGTTTGTGTTTATTAAAATAAATTAGGTAGTTTCGTATTCCTCATCTGGCAGCTGTCACGTTGGAATTGAATAGAACTGAACTGGACGTCAAAGTCTTTCCAACAGTGTTCAACAGTCTGATGAACATCAGATTGTATTAGGGTGAAAACGTTCTCTTAATTATTATTCCTGAGCCAGGCTTTAAGGGTTCTAATGTGAGCCTGTCTGTCAGTTCTAGTTTGACTGTGCTTCTGCGGTGTCCTCAGGGATGGACAGCGAGTACGAGGAGCAGAACCGCTGGGATTTGGGTCGACTAAAGAAGCAGAAGGAGCAGCTTCTCCCTCATCTGATCCTGATGATGCTGCCGCCACACCGGCTGGACGTGCTGCCCACCTCTAGACGACGCAAACGTGCGCTGGACACCAACTACTGCTTCTCGTAAGCATTTCTTCAACATACTAATAAAAATGAAGCTGACTGAAACTGCAGCCCTATTCCAAAAATTACTGAACTGCCTACCTAGACAATTAAATGCACCACAGGGGCTTATTGTTTGTTTGTGTATTTATTTGATAGGGACAATGCATGCAAAGGAACATTTGTGTAAAATACAGAATGTAAACAACCCGGATTATAGCAACATTGCTAATTTACATCCACAGTCCCTAGGCAGGTGCACAAATATACATGCAGAGGTTACATAGAAAACAAAAATTTCGAGGTAAAACGGTTACACTATTGATTTGTCATAAGCCACTTACTAAAGTGATTTTTGAAAGTATGATAAGTGGAACATTGTCTTAATACGTTAACTCTTTATCAATTTAAAGCTTCTCCCCTCTCAGGAATATCTTTGAATGTGTCATCTCTACGGTTTGTTTTGCAAACATCATGTAAACTGTTTTTTTTTGTGTTCAATAGTGAGCTGGGATTTGGGTCGACTAAAGAAGCAGAAGGAGCAGCTTCTCCCTCATCTGATCCTGATGATGCTGCCGCCACACCGGCTGGACGTGCTGCCCACCTCTAGACGACGCAAACGTGCGCTGGACACCAACTACTGCTTCTCGTAAGCATTTCTTCAACATACTAATAAAAATGAAGCTGACTGAAACTGCAGCCCTATTCCAAAAATTACTGAACTGCCTACCTAGACAATTAAATGCACCACAGGGGCTTATTGTTTGTTTGTGTATTTATTTGATAGGGACAATGCATGCAAAGGAACATTTGTGTAAAATACAGAATGTAAACAACCCGGATTATAGCAACATTGCTAATTTACATCCACAGTCCCTAGGCAGGTGCACAAATATACATGCAGAGGTTACATAGAAAACAAAAATTTCGAGGTAAAACGGTTACACTATTGATTTGTCATAAGCCACTTACTAAAGTGATTTTTGAAAGTATGATAAGTGGAACATTGTCTTAATACGTTAACTCTTTATCAATTTAAAGCTTCTCCCCTCTCAGGAATATTTTTGAATGTGTCATCTCTACGGTTTGTTTTGCAAACATCATGTAAACTGTTTTTTTTGTGTTCAATAGTGAACCTGATTTGGTAAGCCAATGCTAAACATTTGTCATAGCAGAAGTCAAGGTAATCAATGCTTCCTCACAATTATTCGCATGGGTAAAAATGACTACATCATCTGCATACAACTGAAGATTTACATTTTTACATACTCCAGGTAAATCATTAATATAAAGTGAAAATATAATAGGTCCCAAGATAGAGCCTTGTGGAACCCCCTAGGGGCAATCAAGGTAATATAATTTCGTACCATCAATATACACACATTGTTGACTATTTGAAATATATGATTTTATCCAAACTATTGTTAATTTAGCTAAAAGAACCTGGTGGTCAACTATGTCAAATGTCTTCTATAGATCTAAGCAGACAGCACCAACCATAGACTGTACGTCCAACGTGGTAGTGTCCGTGACGTCACCCGTAGGATTCTAAAGATAATTTTTTTAAAGTCCAACTTGGCAGCGTGTCACCGCGCGTCACTCCCGGATAATCGAAAATGAGCAAAGAGGCGGGACGTGGGTGGAGCTGAGGTGCCTGGTTGCAGAAACCACGCCAGCCTAGCTCGACGGCAGTGACAGCAGCAGCAATCCACCTGTCACTCAAGTGGCCACGCCCTTAATTATGTAGAACTTTACAGCTTAATAAAATTTAAACTGATGAGTTATAAAAAAAATTCACCCCTCATAGTTGTCATGAAGGGCAAAATTAGCTATACAGAGCAAAACCACTTTTTGTACCAGGCTTTTTTCTGATGCAAAGTTGGGCTTTTTGACATGGGGTGTCTATGGGTCTGACTCCCTTTTGGAGCCAGTCTCTAGTGGCCACTCGATGAATTGCAGTTTTAGTCACTTCCGTGTTGGTTTCAAGAGCGAGACGGGGAGGTTGCCACTTGGCACCAACATATGCACTAGTAGGCATTTGACTTTCTCAACAAACATACAATTAGCTGATTTTGTGAAATAATTACATTGAAGGCCAAACAGCATTTGATGTATATAAGTGAAACCATTATTTTGATCAGGGGTTCTCAACTCTGGTCCAAAGTCCACTTTTCTGCAGAGTTTAGCTCCAACCCTAATCAAACACACCTGAACAAGCTAAACGAGGCCTTCAGGATTCCTAGAAAGTTACAGGCAGGTGAGTTTGATCAAGGTTGGAGTAAATGTAGGATTTAGATGATTAGTCAGAAACTTAGCTACCCTGACATGAAGGTTGTTACAAAAGCTAGATAACTTATGATGCCTTCAGACCTAATTTTGGATCAATTTCACACAGAATAGAGTGCTGCAGGGATTTTTGTAAGACAAACTAGAAACATTTTAGCACTTTTGGTTCCATAGTCTTGAAGTCAATGGGTTTTTGGTTAAATGTCTGAAATAAGGTCTGTGATGAACACAAGCTAAACATATTCCCAAAATATTTTGAAAGCTTTTACTTGTCTTGAAAAAGGCAGTTGCTAATAAGTGTCTAAATGAGATTATAGTGGGATGCTGGTGGTGTCACTTGAACAGGTAATCTCATCTAATCTCTAGTCACTTTCACAGGCTCAGTGTTTATAATCTCGCTCTTGCAAACCATTCTAACTCAAAATTTCAGGGAAATTGTTTTTAAATAAAGACTGAAAAGTAATGGTGGTGATGCGAAGTCATGTGACCGACCCCTGGAGTAGTTTATTTATAGCCTATGTTTAGCTTTTCACTTCTGGTAGTATTGAGGCTTCAAAATTCAAATTCAAATTGCAAAGTGGTTAGTCTCAGAGCTTATTTTCTGCAATAATCCAACACACAATGGAAAAATCCTCTTGGGTTTTTGTGGAGGGAACCAGGTTGATGCTAACTTATGGGTTGGCCTGCAAAAATTCTCACTAAATGAATCACTGCAGCACTTTGTACATTGTGAAAAAATCCAAAACATAATTTATGAATAACTGTGTGTACTGATCCCGTCATTGCGAATCTGAAGCTGCGGTCGTTGATTTGATTCCCAGGGAATGCATGCATTGATAAACTATGAAAAGCGTCATTTGGATAAAAGTGTCTGCCAAATGCATTAACGTAAATGTTAATCTGTAGGTAGGAATGCAAGGTGAATTTGATCTGCTTTCTTCTCAAAGATGGCAAGACTTTTAAAATACGTATTCTCATCCCTGCTTTATGTTGCAGTAAGCAGCAGTGTACCTCATGTGTCTAGAGAGATTTTCCCCTTGGGAATTAACTTTTTAATTGGCACCTGACGGCTCGAAGCGTTTGGGAGGTTCTGCAAGGGCTTGCAAGTTTGGATTTGTCCCAGTATGCTATGTAGTGCACTGGCTCCTTAGTGTGTGGCTCTCTGTTAGCACTCCACACCTGGGTCGAATCCAGGAGGGAAAAAATGACACACCTTACAGTGGAATTTCTGAGCCTCAAAAGATTGTCTGACATGTTTATAAGGCCATACAGAACCGAAACAGAAGTCTCAGAAACATCCAAGTGAAAAGTGCATGGAAACATCTCTGAATGAATGCAGAATCCACGCCAGGGTGTGAACGGGCAGGTGGAGAAAGTGACGGCTTTCCTTCTGATTTCAGAAACTACGAGGAGAACTGCTGCGTTCGGCCGCTGTACATCGACTTCCGGCAGGATCTGGGCTGGAGGTGGATCCACGAGCCGAAAGGGTATCACGCCAACTTCTGCTCCGGGCCGTGCCCATACCTCCGCAGCGCTGACACCACGCACAGCTCGGTGAGAGTCTCCTTCACACCTTTACTAACCTTCATGTCGCTTTAACGTGTGCCTTTCTTTCATGGAAAAAAGGAGATTGTCTGAAGAATGCCCAAGCTGCTCTTTGCAATACAGTAAATTAAATGGAAAGACATGTCCAAAAATGCACCATACACATAGAGGTTTAGGCTAAAGACTAAACCCTTGAGTCTCAGACCAAGATGTCTTGAGACCAGGACCACCAGATCAAGACACTGTCTTCTCAAGTCACATGATGCTTTGTGTGAGAAACAGCCATTATTCATGGAAAATCTTCCACTTTGTGTTTGCATACATATAAATTTGCTGCTTCAAGACACATCACATTAGACGAGAGGTCAATGATGCCAAGTGGCATCGGTTCTTGTGCAACTCGTATCTGATCACAGCCATTCTAAGATTTAAGAATTTCAAATGAGATTTGAGAGCTACATTATATGCAATACCATTACCATTATGTCACTGGTCATTTTAGACCTTAAATTTCAGTCTGTTCCTCACAAGCATCATCACAGGACTTAAGAAGGCTTCAGATGAAAGAAAAAAAAAATCATATGGACTATTTTTATGGTGCTTTTCAGATTCTTGACTCTGTCGGTCTCTATTTCCACTCATTGTATTGAAAATGGAGGCATGAACATGTGATGCACCAAATTTTCACCAACCAAAAACTAAGAATAATTGGCTAAAACAGCTACAAAAGGATGAATTAGTAGTTTCAACAGTTTAAAAATAGTTCTAGAAGTCCGAAAACAGCTTCTCCGATGGCACATTTTGATTGTTTTAGCATTTATTTAGTACACTTCAGCATAACAAAAATTATGCTAGACTAGCAATGTGTAGAATTGATTTGGCTGAAATATCAAAAGGTGGATTGTTGCCAAAGAACTTTACTATGACTGGCATATTACATGTGTGACATGAAAGCATAAAGAGTTCAATAACCCAATTACCCAAAGTGAATTAACAAAACATTGTTTCCACTTTCGGTTTTCAGCTAAATAAAAACTTTAATTTAGATTTTGTTGTTTCAGTAAAAACTGAAACATCAAAATCAATAATGTGCGTGATTAATCTTTTGTGTTCCATGTAAGAAAGTCATACAGGTTTAGAACTACACAAGGGTGAGTAAATGATTCATTTGAATATTAATTGATGACTATTATTATTCAGTAATATAGCTGATTTGGTGGCATCAGATGTATAGCGGGAAGCTGCCACCTTGGCATTTCTGACTTGTAACAAAAAACAGAGCAATGCCTAAAAGCTGCTCTGTTACAAGGTGTACAGCAAACAAACTAAAAATCCCAGAACTACGTTTTTATAAGCTGTCGACCCAAAAAACGAGCATTTAAGGACACAAAAGTAGAGCGCAACGTGTCATATTACTCGGAGAACTGCGCCCGCTGGAGGGCAACGTAATCGGCGACAGGAACCATTTATTATTTTTAACCATGTCAAAGGATTATTTCACCACCCGATGTGAACCTGAGAGGAGCAGATATATTAAGAAACTAAATTTTATTGGTCTATGTCAGTGCCCCTTTTCCTAACCTTCCTTTTGTTTGAGAAATGATCCAACTGAACAGCCCAACGTGAAATACCCTGACATCTACAACTATTTGTGTCCTTAAATGCTCGTTTTTTGGGTCAACAGCTTATAAAAACATAGTTCTGGGTTTTTTAGCTTGTTTACTGTGCACCTTGTCACACAGCAGCTTTTAGGCATTGTTCAGTTTTTTGTTATAAGTCAGAAATGACAAGGAGGCAGCTTCCCGCAATACAAAGTCAATGGAGAGTGTTGGATTGTTCCCCGCCCTCCCCCGGTGTGGGCGTGGCCTAAATGCGCTTCGTCTCTATTTGGACAAAGCATTACAATGCGTCTCCTGGTTTCTCTGCAGCTGCTGAGCCTGTACAACACGCTGAACCCCGAGGCGTCCGCTTCCCCCTGCTGCGTTCCTCAAGACCTCGAGCCGCTCACCATCCTCTACTACGTGGGCCGAACGCCTAAAGTGGAGCAGCTCTCCAACATGATCGTCAAATCCTGCAAGTGCAGCTGAGGGGCCCGAGACCCCGGCACTGAGCCCGACGCGGGTCCCAGCGCTCGAGGGGCATCAGGAAGGGTGCGTGCCAGGAACTGGACTCTAAATGAATACCTCCGTACATCCTTCTCACCCACATCCAACCCGGGAGCCAGAGGCTTCTCTAAGCACTAGAAAGTTGCGTTCCAAGACGACTACGCTGCCCCACGATCCCTCGGACTTCTAGTTTGACGTTTGAAGTGACTTGTCCACTTTTAATGTGTATTTTTTGGTCAGCTCTTTTAACAGTGAACCTCACAGGCATTTGTGAACTCTGACCTTCGTAAGATCCACAGAAGCGGCTTCACTGAGGACGACACAGATCGACATACACCGAGATCGCCGACCCTTGTGTTTTCATATAACTCGTTTGAGCACGGCATTTCCCAGACTGAACGTTTTAGTGTGTAATCGACACCGTTTGTCTAACGCGACGGTGTTAATGTTAATACAAACATGCTGGAAAGAAATCTTTTGAGAAAACAATGTGTTTTGACTTATGTTTACCTCTGTCAATCGGCAGAAGTTTTAGGGATTTTTATAGTTCTTCAATGAAGGTGACGTTTCGAAACGACGTATGCCGACACGTGAACTTTTAGATCACAAACTGCTAATGTTTTTACTGCTATTACTCCTGAAAACACTTTTTTTAATTAAACAGTCTTAGAGTTTGTCATGAGTTTCAGAGAATCCACATCATCTCGACTGCTAAAAAGGGTGCACGCACGCAGATTGCATAGCTTGCTTTAACAGTATATTTTTTTCTTAAAACAGAAGTAATCACAAAAAGTACCTGAAATTTCCAGTAGCATAAATGCACAAATAATTGGTCAAGTTTCATCTGGTCATGCGCAAATTCAGAGGATATTCAGGAGAGAAAATGCAATACAAATACTGTACAAACTAAAACACATTAAAATCCTGAGAATAAAACTGTATGTTGCATAAGTTCAATCTTGCATAATCAGCCTCATTCATGAAACGCAATATGAATTCTTGTAAGTTGTTCTTTCATCAACCGATACGCTCAATTCAATGCAACAATTTAGGTAAGAAGTGTGTTCCGTTCCTGCTGCATGAATGAGGCCCTGTCATTTATTCATTTTTGGCCAGGTACTTAAAGTGAAGCGTTAAACAAAAATCAAACTGAAAACACAATGTCATCCCTTCAGCACAGCTGTGTTGATCACGGTGCATCAAGTATTACCAGGACATTGGTCAAAAATGGTCAAGTGTTTAGTTGCACAGAAACTCATCACAGCTTTACCTGGACGTCGATGTTTCTAGTTTGCAGACCAGAGCTGCTCCAGCGGTTCCTCACACCTGAACCCAGGCACTTGAACAGAAGTTGTTAGAGATCATTAGCAAGCGGTGCTGAAAGCTCTTTACTCAGGAGTCTAAATCTTCTATCTGTACATGTAAACATGGATAAACGTGATGGGCGCTCTTCGTGAGCTCGGGGTCTGCTGTTGCTGGGCGTTTCGCAGCTGTTGCAAGCCGTTAGTCCACACAACCTTCACATGGCATCAAATGTGGGGTGAAAATGAAGCCTGGACAACTGCGCATACGAGACAGCGAGAAGCAGGACGCCTTCAGACTGTGGAACAGATCCAATCAAAGCAAAGGATTTCACGTGCAATCACACACTCAAAAAAGACACATAAGGCCGGTTGGGAGGGAAATAATGATTATCAGAAGACAGCATATTGAGAGTGAAGAGGTGAACTCCTCATGTCCGTGTTTTGAGCCGGTGGATCTCTCGATCTCAGTATGTAAAGCGATTCATCTGTTCCTGGAGCCCTGAGTGTGGAAGAGTTTACTGTACACTGACAGACCTGTGAACACACAACAACACAATGAATCAACACACAAACACACAAACGTGAGCTGTAATTGGATTTCAGTCTGGCTGTAGTTCTGATCTGGAAACTAAATGATGAAACACTAAGAGTCATTGATGATCTTCACATGCACCGTGATATATATTCCAGGGGTTTCCTTTGGATTTAAACACACAATCATTTCAAAGGTGTTTTCAATCTGTGAAATAAAAATGATACTTTTTGCAGTGCTTGACACAAATAATCAACCGTCACAACTTTACACAGCATGTTTTTCGCTCACACTTTAGTTTGGGGACTAATTCTCACTGTTAACTAGCTATTAACTATGACTTTTGCTTAAGAAAACTCCTAATTTGCTGCTTATTAATAGTTGAGGTAGTCGTTAAGGGGGTAGGATTAAGTGAATAATATGTGCTTTGTAAGCACTAATAAACAGCCAATACACTAGTAATATGGATGCTCATAAGCAGCTAGTTAATAGTGAGAACTGGTCCCTAAAACTAAATGTTTTAAGTGACCCTTGTAACACTTAAAGAACAAAAGTGCAATTCTTGTGCAAAAGTCTCTAGAGTGCTTTCTCTGCTTTTTATGGCTGAAGCTTGGCTACACCTGATACCGATGTCAATCATCAACGTCGGTTATTTCCATTGATATTGCTATGATTATTAACCATTGATAAAGATTTCACATTGGTTATCTTATCAGCATGAAAAACATCACGTGAGCAAAATTCATTCCCCATCACTGACTTCAGTTCAGCATGAGTTCTGCACTTTCACAAAAACTGCTGTTATCATCACTGAAGCTGTCCACACTGTCAAACGCATCTCTTACACTGAATCTGAACTTTCTGAACTGTTCATGATGAGAGCCAATTTAAACACTGCATTTAAGCACTCAACAGAAACGTATGCGACTGGTTAGAACGATCAACACTGCAAAAAACACATCTTTGACAAATTATCAGCAGATGTAATGTAATGCCGCAATTGACCCTTTTTGTTCATTTTATATTTCACTTTAATCACGACAGTCGCAATCAATTTAGTTTAATTGGGCAGGGGCATTTTCTTGCATTTTTGTTTATTTTGGTGCCATTTTTCCCCAAGCCTGTTCATTTCCAACCCTGATCACACCCAATAGGCGCTTGTGAAAAAACACTTAATCAATGAGCCTTAAAGTCAGTGCAGTTCACAACCCATTCTACACACATAATGTGACATAAAAATGGACATTCATTGAAGAAATAATCTAGAACTTAGACTTTATCCATGAATGGATGGTTAAAGTGTCTCTATATGAAGGTGACAGTAAAATGAGGCACTGAACTGAATTAACATGAAACTGACTCAAGTTGAATAACGACTGCCTTTTGTAGAAATGCTTGTCTAATTAAATCACTTCACACAAGAAATAAAGTGACTTAAGTGACTTAGCTAAATAATGACACTATTGTCTTTTTAGAGCTGCTTTACATCAGAATCTCCACTATTAGTTCTGATGTTTTTCTGTTTATCACTGTGGAGCTGCTTTGACAATCTCTATTGTAATAAGCGCTATAGAAATAAAGGTGTCTTGACTTGATGACTTCAGATGACAAAAAAACGTCATTTCAGAGCTGGAGCGAGTTATTGCATTCTGATGAAGGATTATGAAGACAAATTAATTTTTTATTTTGGAACAACATGCACTGCTGATAGAACTGTATTGGATGCAAAACGATGCATGAGAAGAACATGGTCATTGATTCTTTGGGTTCTTTGCTGGTGCATGAGTGTGAAACTCTAAAATCCTGAAATACGATCTCACCAAGATCCAAGTAAAACTGTGAATAGCAGCAGATGTGCGGATCATATTGGAGTGTTTGATAAGCAGCAAAGACGTTCCCAGAGCTGCTGAACACTATTCCCTTTCATTCCCTCTCCACACTCTGTTTATTTTGGTGCTCTTTTACACCATGTGCCTTACGGCACAGGAGAACGAAAACATCGCGCATGGCTTCCAATCCAGTGACTCGACCGCTGGAAGCTCAGAGAGATGACGGAGTGAAGAGCGGGTGGATGAAGAAAACATGCTGCTTTTTTTAAAGCTACTATCCTCTGAGTGTCTCTGACTGATGTATTCAAAGTCAAATACACGTGAGCGAATACACGAGCGGGTCACAGTTAACCACAAAATCAAAACAGAGATAGAAGAAATTATTTTAGAACCATAAGAATTTTAAAAAATGTTATAAAACTATTTGTGTGTGTGTGTGTATGGGCCATTCTACAGAATTGGTGCAAACTGTATTCAAAAGTATTCAAATCTTAGATGTTTATTAAAACCCTACTATTATCTACTGAAACCCACACTAATATTCAAAATATTAGTAAGCTTAATATATATAATTATCATTTATTGGGTACTTTCAATTGGGAGGTGGCTGTCCCGAACCCTAACCCCTAAATTTCAACTTTTTTATTTTTTGTATTTTTTTCCATTGTTGTTTTTAAAAGTATCTTTTTGATATTTTTTTTTAAATGAAGTTCAAAAAAATATTTATTTTATATTTTCTTTGTAAATCATGAAACTTTATGTGAAAAATGTGTCCCGCATTTTCATGTCACTACCGAAACAGTGTATGTTTTAGTCTATTGGCTGAGACTGATACTAAACCCTTAAGTTTATGATCAGGAAATATTCCTCTTTCATAGCTACAAGGTGCGAGTAGATAGGTCTCTTCATTTTGAGGTAAATGCATTCAAAAGTGTGTGTAACTTTAAGGAATGTCACTACCGAACACCTTTTTCTGCAATTAAGCACGCTTTTTTGGGAGTTATTCCATAACATTTAGTTTTTATATGTATACCACTGTTCAGAACTGTGCTAGCTAACCATGTGCTGATTAGCATCATTGAGCTAAGTTCAAAAGTATCTAAAATCGTCACTACTGAAACAGTCACTACCGAAACATTTGGTGGCGTTTCGGTAGTGACATCTTTGTTTTTTTGGGTGTTATCCCATAGAATTGACCTATCGGTAAGCCCCTCCCCTCGAACGCAGATGAGCCAATGGCAGTGGAGTATCAGTTGCAAGGGGTTCGGAACTCGGACATCTGTAGGTTTCAGCGCTGTAGAGAAACACTGGAAGATCCGAAGCTTTCATCGGTTTGATGGTGTTTATGCTACAAAAATGGAAAAACGATGTGCCTGTGGTAGTTGTAACGCTGATTCCAGGTATCCTGAGAGGATGGGCAATAGAATTTATTTTATTACATTTCCTAAACCTAAAAAAAACAGAGCAAAATGTCCCTAAGCATTCAACCCCAATCCCAATGAAGACAAAAACGTTCATTTTCTGGCTGTCATACTCTCATTAAGTTACAGTTTTCATCTGCTGAACATTAGATGCCATCTTGTGCTTCAGCAAGGTATCTCTGGCTAAAACCAGCTAACGTTAAAGATAGTGAGTCAAGGCTATTGCAAGCCTAAATAGCGAACTGTTCTCACGTCATGTACAGTGTAGGTGAAAAACACAAAAACAAATGGTCTACATTTCAGTGCCTCTCCATATTAAACTGGTTAAATGTAAATTAACCCAATCGCACCCTGCCATACATGAAGAGTGATGATCCTGCATTTATTTGTAGTTTAGTATGTTTTAGTAGTGTTTTAGTATATGAGTTAAAATTCTGTAATGTGATGTGGTTGCTACCAAAGGATTACTGTCACTACCAAAAATGTGCTTTCACTACCGAAATGGGATGTTTTGTCAAAAATAAAGTATACTGAATGGTTCAATGCATATTCAAACTAATGAATCCTTAACTTTGAAATCAGTATGATCAACTTTTTGCCTTTTAAAGAGAAAAAATTGGATTCAAAATACAACAAACCTCATAAATTACACTTGAAATATTGTTAAAAATTTAATTGTTATTGATTTACCTCTGAAAAGTTTTGAATAAAATAGCAAAAAAAAATACATTTTTACAATCTATATGTAAGCAAAATCTTAATAGGTCAATATAACCCTATATAACAATAATAAATAATTATTATTACTGTGTTTCGGTAGTGACAAATTTGGTGAGAGGACAAATATTCCAAAACTTTCTGAAAATACAATATGAGAATTAACTGCACAATTACTAGAAATGTGTACCTTGGATATTATACAATTTGCATACAAAAAATACATTTTTTTCAAGGCGTTTTCAACTCTTACTTTGGACCAATTCTGTAGAATGGCTCATATATATATATATATATATATATATATATATGTATATAT
>NW_015547660.1:446151-458734 GCF_001515605.1 Sinocyclocheilus anshuiensis | reverse complement strand
GTACTCACTTCTGTGAGATACTGTATATATATATATATATATATATATATATATCTATGTATGTATGTATGTATGTATGTATATTGATCAAATGTTTTAAGATTTTTTATGTTTTTTAAAAAGTGTCTTATACTCCATTGAAAAATACAGCAAAAGCAGTAATATTGTGAGATCTTATTACAATGTAAAACAGCTGTTTTCTAGCTCAAGAAACATTTCTGATTATTATCAATGCTGAAAACAGTTGTGCTACACAATATTTTTGTGGAAACAGTGATACATTATTAAAAAAAAAGTTAAAAAGAAAGGCATATATACAAAATAGAACTCTTTTGTAACAACATACACTATCGTTCAAAAGTTTGGGGTCAGTATGTTTTTTTTTTTTTTTTTCCCTTTTTTGAAAGAAATTAATACTTTAATTCAGCAAAGAATGTGTTAAATTGATAAAAAATGATAGTAAAGACTTATATTGTCACATTATTGTCATTATTGTTTTACCTGTTAGCAGTAAAAACTGTATTCCATTCATGATTCTGTGGTGGAATGTGCCCTCGACGTGTGTTCATGTGATTGTATGCAGATGCATGTCAGTAGCACACATCAGACTCATCTCAAAACAGACTTCAGCTTCTTCAGCAAACTTCTTCAGATATCTGAGCCAGTATTGAGCCAAAGGTTGAAAATGCAGAGTGAATATCCAGCCAAAGCGTTTGGCAGGAATCTGTGTGAGATGAGGTCAAGTGAAAACAAAGACGAGGAAAAACATGACAACAATAGAGGGCTGTTTGCGGCTAATGGGTGAGCGGCTGAGCGAGATGACAGGAGGCGACGCTGATGTGTATCGACGTCTGATCTCAGAGAATGCAGCCGTATGGATCAGCGCTAACTCCCAGTCAGAGTCCATCAGAGCCCAGCTAAAACAACAGCGGCTCTCAGTCCTCTACTGCTCTCCAGTGAACAATGGAAAACTGCATCTGTCAAATTCACACAGTTCTTGATGGACAGAGGACGTCTGTTTAACAGCGCCAAAGGACACGCAACAGTGTTTTACAGGCTTTGAATAGTATCACCTGATAAAAGACTCCTACTCTGTATCTGTTTCAAGTTACTTCATGCTTCTTTGCTGCTCTCAGGTGCAATCCATGTAAAGCAGCCCAATGAAATGAATATTTTTATTCAACAGGACACATTAAATATATCAAAAGTGAAATTTATAATGTTACAAAATATTTTTATTTCAAATAAATGCTGTTCTTTTGAACTTTCAATTCCTCTGTAAATCCTGAAATATAAAATGTATCACAAAAGTATTCGGCAACTGTTTTCAACATTGATAATCATCAGAAATGTTTCTTGAGCAGCAAAGCAGCATATTAGAATGATTTCTGAAGATCATGTGACACTGAAGACTGGAGTAATGATGCTGAAAATTCAGCTGCGCATCACAGAAATAAATTACAGTTTACAATACATTAAAATAGAAAACTATAGAAGCCTGTTTCCACCACTGAATAAAAAAAGAAACTGACTTTTTTTAATCTCACAAATCTGACTTTTTTTCAATTGCGGGCTTATATCTCACAATTCTGAGAAAAGAAGTCAGAATTGCGAGATATAAATTCATAATTGAAAAAAACAATTGCAAAAAACAATTGCAAGTTTATATCTTGCAATTCTGACTTATATTATGCAATTCTGAGAAAAAATGTCAGAAATACGAGAAATGTGACAAGTCACAATTACCTTTCGAAATTTTTATTCAGTAGCGGAAACACTTCAATAGAGGACACTTACTTTAAAATTGCAAAATTATTTCACAATACCACTGTTTTTACTGTATTTCTGCTGAAATAAATGCAGCCATGGTGAGCAGAAGAGACTTCCTTCAAAAACAGCTCTTCAGAATGATACTACAGTACAACTCAGAATGTGTGTTTAAGCTTTAATAATTCACACCCAGCCAATCAAATCCCTGAAATCAGCATAATGAAGCAAAAAGCTTCTATGCACCAAATCTCACCTGTGCATGAATATTGCATGGAGTATGACGGAGCTTCATATGACAGCAGTCATGGCACGGTTGGAGTCAGCATTTATAGTAGTCACAGCAGCTGTCAGTGGATCAAACACTCAGCTCATGTTCACACAGGTCTACTCACCAACACCAGACAGATAAAGCAGCTCACACACATCAAACCAAACGCTGGAATGGTCACTATGTCCCGCTGCCAAGGCTCCTCATTAAAATACCAGAGGCTGAACTACACACTGTACACACAATACTAAACCTGCCAGTCAGTACACACACGGTCAATCACAGAAAGTGTGTGTGTGTGTTTCCTCACCTGTCTTTGCACACACAGTCTCATACACCACATGCTGTCCACTGCTGCTGCTCTGACCGAGTGGAGGCTCAGATAATGCTTTCCTGTGGACAGACACAATGATCATTAGCATCACATCATATCACACCCATCCAGATTAAAGTGATAATTCATTTCCTCATCATCTCAAGTGTTTCTGTACAAAGCCTATGGTCACCAAAATGGCTTGGTTGTCAACATTCTTCAAAACATTTGTTTTGCGCAGAAGAAAGAAAGTCCTACAAGTTTGAATTGATGGTCAGTCAAGATTTGACAGCAGAAAGACACGAGAAGCAGCAGCTGAAGCTGGACGTTTGTACAATTACACTAAAAGAGCTTTTACTGGATAAAAAACTCTAAACTATCAATCAGAAGACATGGAGCAGATTGAGTGTGACATATTTAACAGCAAAGTTTTGATAACATATCATAAATGTATGTATCTATCAAATATGATACAGCAGGTTTTATACAGTTAAGATAGCGTTTAAGGTAGCGTAAAAGTGAAAATAAAAACATGAGCCTTTGTAAATGACCCATAAAAACAACCCCCTGCAGAGTATCTACACCAATACAGCAGATTAAATGAACTAGACATTCATTTAACCATAGTACATGACATGAGACAATGATTATATCAGAAGTGCTGCACAGAATGCCATCATTCTGCTGTTTCTTTGGCTTTTGAGTCCTAAGCCGCGAGTTCAATAGCCCTAATGACCTCCATCATCACGCCGCTCCCTGACAATTAACAAGCAGAATAATGTGGCCTCTCTTGGCCACTGAGAGCCAGTGCAATTATCTGAGGCAGAAACAGGGCCCGACATGCCCGTAACTTTGCACGTTAAATCCGCTAAGCATTTTTTGGGAACAATAAATAAAGCTCAGCTGGTATTAAGCTCCAGAAGCTCGCCAGAGCCGCATTAGCGCACTAATGAGGGTGCACAGTGCTGCCTTGTAGTCCACAAAGTTGTCCTTTCATTTGGTGGCTGGAGCCCGGGCCAGCAGCACAGATAGAAATGCTCTAAATGACACGTCAGACCTCTCTGCACAGGAAAGGACACTTCAGTGTTTTATTGGCGATTGGAGTTTAGGAGCATTAGTGTTGGTTGGTCAGATATCAACAGGCTGCAGCTGTAGGTGTGGAACTTGTTAACTCAACGCTCAATAGCCTGTAAATTCACATTCTGCTTGTCTTTAAAAGCCAAATCCATATAGACCTTATAGAAAGCCTTCTTCTTCTGGTGAAACACAAAAGAAGATCTTAAGCAGCATGTCTGTGCTCCTGGAAGTGGAGATTTATACTGCCAAGCTCTACAAAAAGCACCATAAGAGTACCATAATAGTCCATATGTGACCCTGGACCACAAAACCAGTCATAAGGGTCAATTTTTCGAAATTGAGATTTATAAATCATCTGAAAGCTGAATAGATAAGCTTTCCATTGATGCATGGTTTGTTAGGAAAGGGCAATATTTGGTTTCTGAGGGTGCAAAAAAATCAAAATATTGAGAAAATCGCCTTTAAAGTTGTCCAAATGAAGTTCTTAGCCATGCATATTACTAATCAAAAATTAAGTTTTGATATATTTACGGTGTATCCCCTGCCGCAGGCTCCGAGTGTCTCTGCTGTCGCTGAAATGATGGGCTATCCTCCTGGAGTACTGTCTTTTTGCCTCTCTGATGCTGCGGGAAAGGTTGGCCCTAGCTGTCTTCAGGCCCACCTCATCTCCAGCTCTGAAGGCAGCGTTCCGCGTCTTCAGGAGTCCGTAGACCTCCCCTGTTAGCCACGGCTTCTGGTTGGCCCGGACAGTGATGGTCTTTGTGACTGTTACATCATCAATACACTTGGTGATGTAGGCAGTGACAGTCTCTGAGTACTCCTGGAGGTCTGTGGTGTTATTGTATGTGGCAGCCTGCTTAAACATATTCCAGTCAGTGGTGTTAAAACAGTCTTGAAGAGCCTCTGATGACCCTTCCGGCCACACTTGTATCTGTTTGTGAACTGGTTTGGTGACTTTAACGAGCGGTCTGTATGCAGGCATTAGCATGACAGTGATGTGGTCTGAGGCACCGAGGTGGGGGAGGGGGAGGGCCAAATATCCCCCAGCGACTTAAGACTGCTTTTGCTCCAGGGTCACATATGACTCATGCACTATACACTGAACTTGCCATTTCTTTTGAATTATTTGTAAAACTTACTAGTGAGTGAAGTAAATCCTACAGTACATCAATTCTACATCAAGTCATACTGTATGAGAAGTTTGTGTGGGGAATAGACTGACATTTAAGATGCTATTCACTAATAATATTCAGAAGACTTAAATAGTGCATATATCATATGGGCTTCTGCTGTAAAATGTTGATAATATTATAATGTTATGGTTCTATGAAAAATAGTAGATCAGACATTTTTCTTAAAAGAATGAAAAAAGCAAGATCCGCACTCATAAACAAAAGAAGAAATCATATGGCTTTAGAAAAACAAATAATGAGTAGATTTTCATTTTTGGTTGATCTTTTCCTTTAAGTCTAGTGTGAAACACACACACTCACACACACACACAAACACACACACACACACACACACACGCACGCACTCTCACACACACACACACGCGCGCGCACTCTCACACACTCACACACACACACACACACACACACACACACACACCTCCTGAACTATGCTGGCTAATCAAACAGTGCAGTCCTGTAAAAACCAAAGTAAACGGCCCTAATTCTGTTAACAATCATCTCCAGTCTGTCCCTCTTTGTTCAGCATTCATCTGTTTCATCTTTTTCTGTCATCTGCCGGCTTCAAAACTTTTTTCAGTCTACATCATATTTCTTTAACTCTTGCTTTAATTAAATATTCGAGACTAATAGCATTTTAAATATAAATGTTTTAGAAAAGTTTTTCTATTGCCAGTTTGCGAAATATCAAAGTCGTTACTCTATGAAATAAAACTGATACATTCTAAAGATTTTGTGCATAGGGAAAAGGCATGTCATTCCTTTAGGCTAAACAGCAGAAACATTTTTATGAATTATTTTATTTCATTTTTATGCATCACAAATTCCAGACTTCACATTGGCATTTTAGCAACAAGAAGTGCAAAACAGGGAATAAGGTGAACAAAAAACGTTCCCCATCACTGAAGCAGCCAATGAGTTCAATTCTCACTCTCAAAAAACTCCTGTTATAATTAGAGAAGCTGTACACACTGCACAATGATCCTCTTACACTGCATCTGAACTTTGTTGTTTATGATAAATTAATTTCCAGTGGATTTCTTCTTCTCCGCTGACTAATCTAAAAACCTCTGGCCATTGCATTCATGTGCTCCTGGTTATAATGATCAACGCTGCAAAAACCAATGCGTAAAAATAAATCTGATGCAACCTGAGCTGATCTAAATGAAATGCCACTGTTCTAAATTCCCTATGTATGTTTATAGGGGAAGGACTTTTATTATGAATGTGCGCCGCTAGTTGACGTGAGTTTACGCTATTCCGATTTACTTTCACTTTCACTAGCCGCTTGATTTGCCATTTCTTCAGGTGTTAATGTGCGTGATTGAATAAAGAACGCATTTAACACTTTGTGGCCTTAAGTTGTACAATATCCAATCCAGTTGGAGCAATGTTGTGCCATCTGCTGTGAACAGTTAAATACTTCAGATAAAGAGTTGAACAGTGCCCTGTCTCCTGTCGCACTTCTTACCCGAGTCCCGTGGTGGATTAGCATCAACACCCCTACCGATCTATTAGTCCCGTTCATTTTGGTCCTTCGAGCCGGATGTTATATTCACTGCGGTGATATGGAGCAACAGAGCCAGCTTCATTCCCCTGATACAACGCACGCTGTTCGTACACAGTCGAGAGCACGCCAGCTTTCCACACGTCTGCAAGCTTATGATGTAGCCTTGCCGAAGTCTCTCATACCAGACCATGTGCCTCAATACAGTTCGTACCACCGACCAAGGATGGATTCTTCAGCAGCGCAGTTGAACCTCAGTGGACAGGCCAAGCCAGTCTCGACTGTGGAGCAGCTGCCCATGGGTGATCTATCGCTGGTGCAGTATGGAGAAGGTTCCGCTATGAGTCATCAGTTGGATGTTGACAGTCATCCTAGCTCTTCAGTAGCAAGCTAGGTTGATCGCCCAAGCATGCCGTCATCATCCTGCACCCTATATGGCAGCAATGATAGCGTTGCAACGACAGTATGGCCAGCCTCATCAACTGGCACAAAGCGAGATCGCAGCCCTGCTGAATTCACCTGATATCAGAGTTGGGGATGCAAAGGCCTTTCAGAGTTTTGCACTCAATGTTGACTTGCTAGTTGGTATGCTGATGTCACTCGAGGGTCCACAGGGGCGAGAGCTCTCTTGTACGGGGCATGTCGACAGACTACTCAGTAAATTGCCCAAACACTACCGAGACAGCTTTATAGAGCACTTACAGTTGCGAGGCCGATTGCACACTGACAGCCTCAACCCATATAACCTGCATGACCTTGCTGACTGGTTGAAGGTGAAGGCGGAAGCGCAACGTTTATCGTTCAAGATGGTGCAGCGCTACCAGACCGAGAGAGTACAGGTCACATGTAAGGATCGGCAATCTGTTCCTAAGCCCCAGACTCGATCCACTGCAGTCTATCATGGCAGTGATCAGCCTAGCACAGCTAGCACAGGGCAGTCTGTCCGTACCGCTGCTGCTCATGCTCAGTCATCAGCCATGAGACTGTGTCTGTTCTGTCTGTTCTGTAAGAGTCAGGAGCATTACCTGTCGCAGTGTAGCAAAATTACTGAGTGCTCACCTGATCAGATTCTAAAGTGGATAAAGGATGGAAAAAGATGCTGGAAATGTGGACGCACAAGTCATAAATGGGAGGAATGTACGTTGAGGAAGCCCTGCAGGGACTGTGGTAATATACATCTCGGAGTCCTGCATTCCATTGCCCAGGATGGTCCTAACAGTGTGCTGCTGACAACATCTCACGAGCGAGCATATCTTACTTCTCCTAGTTTGACGGGTCGTGTGTACCTGAAAGTAGTTCCAGTGCTTCTGTGGAGAGGCAAGAGGTCGGTTTCGACCTACGCTATTCTGGACGATGGGGCTCAGCGGAGTATCATCCTTCCTGCAGCAGTCCAGCAGCTAGGCATTGAGGGAAGGGAAGAGATTATGGCCCTTCGCACCATCCGACATGACATCACAGAATTGAAGGGGCAGTCAATTGACCTGCTGCTTTCCTCGCAGTCAAGGCCAGAGGAGAAGCACAGCCTTAAGGGGGTCTTCACCGTGCCTCTCCTCACGCTAACCGAGCAAACCTACCCCGTTAAGAGGCTCCAGCAATGTTATCACCATCTCAGAGGGATCCCCATTCCATCTTTCGATAGGGTCCAACCCCTAATTTTAATCGGGTCCGATTATCTGTCTCTGATTACCCCAAAGGAGCCCATCAGATTGGGACCAGTGGGCGGACCAGTCACTGTACGCACGCAGCTCGGTTGGGTCCTCCAGGGACTTCAGATAAAGAGTTGAACAGTGCCCTGTCTCCTGTCGCACTTCTTACCCGAGTCCCATGGTGGATTAGCATCAACACCCCTACCGATCTATTAGTCCCGTTCAGCCACAATCAACGCTTTTCATACATTTTCACATTTAACTTTAATCACGACAGTCGTAGTCGATTTAGTTTGACTGTGCAGGGGCCATCCATCATAGAAACCAGGATTATTATAGTTAACTAATAAAAAAAAAGAAAAAGAAATAAATGGATTTGCTCTGCTTCTTCACAGGTCTCTTATCCTCCGTTTCTCTTCCACTCTTTTGTCAGTTCAGTGTTTCCATGCACCCTGTGAATTTTTGCTTTTCGGCTTCTGTTTTTCCCACACTCTCCCATGTCACACAGGCCAACCACAAGAATGCAGCGCGGCAGAGAGAGAGTGAGGGGCTCAGGAATTCCACACGGAGAGGGTAAACACGGCACGGGCCGCGAGCAAACACTGCTTTAACTCTGCATAACCCTCCTCTGTCTCTAGCCGTCTCTGACAGCTCTCTAATGGCTCTCTCTTAATTCTGCCGTTCAGGAATTACCTCCGTTTCCTGGCTCTCCCTCGTCATCATTTACTCAAGACAGCTCTCTCTCTCTGTTTATCCTGAGAAGAGTGATGAAATCTTCCTGATCCTCACACAGTCCTGCTCAACTGTATCTCACGACCATCCTCTCTGGACACAGAGCGATCTTTCCGTAGGAAAGACCTTTAAATAAGTTACAAAGATGAAGAAGTTGTCCTCACCGTCAGTGTCCGAGTGCTCTTTTCCATATGGCAAAAGTAAAAGGGAAAGTTTGAGTCACCATCCACTTTAGTTGCAGTGTTTGAATGGTGCTCATTTTTTGATTGTTCATGCTTTTATATCCTATATGTGACCCTGGACCACAAAACCAGTCATAAGGGTCCATTTCAATAATTTTGACCCATACAATGTATTGTTGGCTATTGCTACAAATATACTCCAGCGACTTAAGACTGCTTTTGTGCTCCAGGGTCACATATATTATCATGTTTGTGTTAACCTATGCTACACTGAATCAAACTTTAGTTTATTTGATTTGAAATGTGTGTCTGACCACCATGAGCTCAGACAAAATCAGTTTTACGCTCTCATTGTGTGGAAAAGCAGCTCACACACTCTGCCTAGCATCTTCTTTTGTGTTTCTTGGAAAGAAATTAATACCAAATGACTGATTTTCTGGGTACAAAATGTTGATTTTTGGGTGAACTAGACCTTTAAATGTTTACACTCACAAACAAACGCTTCTTCGTAGCACGGCTCATTAAGTTAAACAGATCAGTGATTGTATTTTGAACTTTCTATTTTACTGGAAATATTGATGATTTTTAAAAATTATTATTATTTGTTGTTTAGGTTCCCTGAAAATCATGTATTTTAATGATATTGTCATGTCTCATGACTCCTAAGCATGAAAGAGTTTGAACTGAGATGTTAAAATTTTGCTAAGTTTGATTCATTTCCGTGAATCAGATTCATTTAAAATGAAAGATTCAAAACTCTGACTCGATTCATTTGTGCCATAAATGTTTACACAGCACATAAAATTCTAGTTAAAATCTACGTCAGTAAATGTCGGTCATTATTTGTAGTTCTTTTGGTGATTATTAATTAAAAGATTAAACATTCTTCTTTGTATTCATTTAATAAAAACTAAATTTTTACAATTTTTTCTTCCCTTATATGTATTTACAGTGGCCCCAAAACACTTAAAAATGTCTGAATTGCTTTAGATACAAAATATCAGCCAAGTGGCATTCTGTTAATGCATGAACTTTGTAGCGCACTTGCCGTCCAATAATTGCAATGAGCTTTGTGCTCTGTTACTTAATAAACAGAGTATCAGCTTTACAATTCTGCCGAATTCATAACGAAATTCAAACAACAAATACCGTTTTGGCACTCATAAATGTAGCATGAGCGATCGCTTTAGCGCCTCAGTTCATGCGACACGTGAACCCATCATATCTGTCCCTTTACTACTACAGTACATGAACATGAATTAACATCAAAAGGTATTTTATAAGAGGGCATACAGTACAACTTACTGATATAAATCTCATTCGTTGTTTCAAACTGTGGAAAACGTGAGCTTGTAAACAAGCTAAATCGTAACACATTTACCTCAATCTTGTAAACAATGCCACGTAACACATTTACCTCAGAATAACCATTCGGTGTCCATAAGCTCATTAGTCAGCTATAGAAAAAATAACTATAAAGAGGAGAATTTTGCTAAAATTATGCGCTATATTGCATATTCATATTTTTACTTAACCTGTTGTCTACATAAGCAAGAACGCAAGTAGCTAACGATAAAATTCAACTCCTCCTATAAAATTGCATGTTACTAATGAAGAAAAACAGACTGGATGTGTGCAAGACATTTAGGATTCATTGAGGAGGAGCCCAAACTACACTCAATGGCCAAGTGAAGCTGACAGAGCTATGGTCAGTGATATTGGCACAGATTCTGTGTAATAAACAATTCTTTGTGACTGTATATAGTTCTCAAATTGGAAAAGACGTTTAGTTCCCACTTTAAGTGAACCTTAGTTCTCAGGACATCTACAAGATGGATTAAAATGCTGATAAAGACAAGAAAAGATGAGACAAACACATGACAGTGGTATGACTGAAATGTTCAAGTGTCAAAAAAATAAATAAAACGCGTTTATTCTGTAGTACCTAAAAAAATAATTTGGCTCTTAACACTGCAACATTAACATTCTTAATGTGTTCTTCTACACAACCAACACTAATGCAAACCTCAGCTGAGGACTGAACACATCAATAGCGTCACTCTGGAAACAAATACTACATTTTTGCTTTTGTTGATTTCTGAACTCTAAACATTCCTGGATATTTTTTATTTTTTCTTGAAATTCAAAACCGCAGTGGACGAGCGGCGCACTAACTAGATTTTGGATATCAGCGTCCGGTCAAACATTTCTGTGTTACTATGCGAGAGATTCAGACGGACAGCAAACTGCTCAGAATGAACCCGGAAGTACTGACAATAATGAAAGTGTTTGTGAAGGTAGCCAAATAAATATTAAACCAAAAAATATGCCTAGTAATATTGAACTGTGTATTGATTAACTTTTTTTACTTTTTAACTACACTACCTTTCAAAAGTTTGGGATCAGTTCATTTTTAAATTTTTTTTTAAAGAAATTAATACTTTTACTTAGGTAAGGATGCATTAAAATGATCAAAAGTGACAGTAAAGACATTTATAATGTTACAAAAGATTCCTATTTTAAATAAATACTACTCTTTTGAACTTTCTATTCATCTGTGAATCCTGACAAATGAAATGAATAATGATTTCCACAAAAATATTGTGCAGCACAACTGTTTTCAACATTGATAATAATCAGAAATGTTTATTGAGCAGCAAATCAGCATATTAGAATGATTTCTGAAGATCATGTGACACTGAAGACTGGAGTAATGACGCTGAAAATACAGCTGCGCATCACAGAAATAAATTACAGTTTAACAGATATTCACATAGAAGACAGCTATTTTAAATTATAATAATATTTCACAATTTTTACTGTATTTTTGATCAAATAAATGCAGCCTTGATTAGCAGGAGAGACTTCCTTCAAAAATCATTAAAAATCCTTTGACCCCAAACTTTTGACCAGTAGTATAATCAATTGCACAATTTCAGTGAATCAAACCTGATAATAAAATAAAGGAAGTACATTTTAATTACATCTTTTTAGGTACTATCAAGGCTAGCATGCCAATACTAATAGCAATGTTTTTTTATATACAGTGCCTTGCGAATGTATTCATACCCCTTCATTCTTTTCACATTTTGTTGTTGCTGCCTTATGTTAAACTGCTTTAAATTAGTTTTTTCCCACAACAATCTACACTCCATACACCATACTGACAAAGCAAAAAAACAGGTTTTTAACATCTTTGCAAATTTATTAAAAATAAAAAACTAAAATTATTCCATTGCATAAGTATTCATACCCTTATCTGGGACAGTTGAAATTTAGCTCAAGAGCATTCATATTGCTTGTAGATGTTACTACACTTCAGGTGAAGTTAACCTGTGGCAAATTCAATTGAATGGGTATGATTTGGAAAGGCGCACACATCTTAATAAAAGGTCTAACAGCTGATAATGCATATCAGAGCAAAAATCAAGCACTGAGGTCAAAAGAACTGCCTGTAGAGCTCAGAAACAGGTTTGCATCAAGCCACACATCTGGGTTCAGAAAAAAATTCTGCTTCATTGAAGGATCACAGAAGCATGTAGTCTCTGTTACCCTTAACGGAAGAAGTCTGAAACAACCAGGACTCTTCCTAGAGCTGGCCTCCTGGCCAAACTGAGCAACTGATGGAGAAGGGCTTTGGTTAGTGTTGTGACCAAGAACCTGATGGTCACTCTAGTTGAGCTCCATGATCATATGTGGAGATGGGAGAAATCTACAGAAGGACAAACATCACTGCAACACTCCACCGATCTGGGCTTTATGTCAGTGTGGCCAAACTCAATCCTCTCCTCAGTGAAGACACATGAAAACACACTTGGAATTTGCAAAAAAAGCACCAAAAGGACCCTCAGACTCTCTGAGAAACAAGATTCTCTGGTCTGATGAACCTCAATTCTAA
>NW_015547660.1:444881-445461 GCF_001515605.1 Sinocyclocheilus anshuiensis | reverse complement strand
TGAACCTAAACACACAGCAAGAGTGGCTTTGTGTGAATGGTGTGAATGTCCTTGAGTGGCCCAGCCACAGCCTGAGATTGAACCCAATCAAATATTTCTTGAAAATGTGCAACATAACAAAATGTAAAAAAAATGAAGGGGTATGAATACTTTCGCAAGGCACTGTATATATATTTGAAAGCCATCATTTAACATTTAATAGACAAACTGCAAATTTGTCCGTTTTTTTAATCAATTTTTAACAATTACAAAATGATCAACCTTAAAACAACTTTTAATTTAACCCATTAAAACCTAAAACAATACATTTGCCTTTATTAGAAATAACTACAAAACTATGTTTCCATATCCCTGTCATTACTTATTTTTCAGTAAGATGTCTGTTAATGTTTTAACCTCAAAGCTTATTTTATGCATACATTTTCATAATAAAATTACTATTATAAAACGGAGAGTTCCGGTCCTTGATTCTGATTGGCTGAGCCGCGTTCGAAGCTGTTGTAAATTACTCTACAAAGTAACACACACCTTTGTTTATGTTTGTGTGTTGCTCGGCAACCACTTTGTAGCAACCACAACT
>NW_015547660.1:443417-444777 GCF_001515605.1 Sinocyclocheilus anshuiensis | reverse complement strand
TGAAGCCGTGGTTTACAGTGAATTTATAACAGCTAAGGGGGTTTTATAACTCAGCTTCGCGTCGTACCTAACAACGCCACTTAGCTGTTATAAATTCACTGTAAACCACGGCTTCACGGGGCTTATTGCTTTAATTGACATTGATATTTTTATGTGAGGATGGATCCTCTCTATATAAAGCCAGTATTGCAAATATCAAAACTTCAATCCACACTTACACCTGCTAATGATGCACACCCAACTTCAGAAACTCAAACAGACTGCAGTATGCACACACACTGGATCTTACTTGTGGAGAGCGTGTGTGACGGTCTTGCGCACGCGTCCGTCTCTCGGCGCGCTGCTGGGAGGTTTGGGCGCGAGCGTGAGGAGCCCGGCGTGGCCCGTCTGGTTGAAGGTGCGTCTGAACGGCTGGCTCAGAGGGCTGCTGGGAGCGTGAGGTCGTGCCGAAGCAGCAGGTGTGAGCGTGTGTGCCGACAGAATGGCCTGAGACACAAATACAGTAAAGAGGAGAGATGAGAGTGGCAATTCATTCATACATGGAGTTCCTGAAGTATACTGAAAATTAAATGCTTGTGCGTTACAATTTAATTACTTTAAGGTTAAAATACATTATTGTACACCAGTTTAAAATAATAGCTCATCCAAAAATGAACATTTGCTAAAAATATCCGCTAAGGACATCCAAGATTGGGATGAGTTTGTTCTTCATCAGATTTGGAGAAATGTAGCATTGCATCAGTGTCTCAGCAATGGATGCTCTGCAGTGAATGGGTGCCGTCAGAATGAGAGTCCAAACAGCTGATAAAAACATCACAATAATCCACAAGTAATCCACACCACTCCAGTCCATCAGTTCACATCTGGAGAAGACAAAAGCTGCGTGTTTGTAAGAAACAAATCAAATGCTACCATTAAGATGCTTTAACTTTAAACCGTTGCTTCTGGCTAAAATATCCATAATAATTCATTCACACTTCATCCAGTGATAAAGTCCATCTACTGTTGTTTCTCACATCAAAATCCAGCCACATGTTTGTTTAGAGCTCTTTTTGGACTGTTTTGGCTTGTAAACGGTGCTTGATCTGTGCAGATTTCTCCCCTGATTCGAGCCAGACCACTTTTTTCACTGGAGGAAGCGTTATTATAGATGATGTTGGCCAGAAAGAACAGTTATTTGTCTTAATGATGGATTTGTGTCTACGTTAATTGATTTGTGAGACATTAACTGATGGACTGGAGTGCTGTGGATTATTGTGATGTTTTTATCAGCTGTTTGGACTCTCATTCTGACGGCATCCATTCACTGCAGAGCATCCATTGCTGAGACACTGATGCAATGCTACATTTCTACAAATCT
>NW_015547660.1:422684-439273 GCF_001515605.1 Sinocyclocheilus anshuiensis | reverse complement strand
ATATATATATTTATTGTTTTTTTTTTTTTTTCATTGTAACGTTTGTTTAAATCTGAAGTGCTAAAACTGTTTGTCTATTTCAGGATTCAGTGAGATCTTCCAGCAGAATAAAATGATTGTGTTGAACGGTCCTGTGAAGGAACGACCTTATCTCAGTCTTTATTAAAAGCAGCATTTTTCCTTCGAGTCATTCGAGGTCAAGCACAACAGCCTCCAAAAGCCAGTTCATTCACTCACACGGAAGAAAGAAATGACACGGCTTATCATAACAGCCACTAAATACTTTATAATCGGACATACCAAAACACAGGAATTCTTCACATTTCATTCTTGTTTAGACAAGTTTTCATCTGAGCGAGAGCTTGGACTCGGTAAACATACTCATTCTGACGGCATCCATTCACTGCAGAGCATCCATTGCTGAGACACTGATGCAATGCTACATTTCTACAAATCTAATGAAGAACAAACTCATCCTGATCTTGGATGGCTTGAGGGTGGGGACATTTTCAGATTTCATTCTTGTTTAGACAAGTTTTCATCTGAGCGAGAGCTTGGACTCGGTAAACATATTTTCCACACTGACATGCGATTTAATGGCTACCGTTCATTGATTCAAATGGGACGAGAAAGCATTCTTTCCGTCTCGCTGCCGTGAGGGAGTTGCGAGTCCCCTGGCGTTTGATGAATGAGTGGACAGGACTCACCGGCTGGCGGTTCTGAGTTGTGGGCCAGAAAAGGGCACCTTTCTAAAGCTGCCAGGTGGCCACGGGCCAAGACAGCAGAGGAGCCGTGGAGTCTGTACCAGCACTGAACACAGCACCGCAATCACAACGCTTTCCATCTCTGCTCTCACAGATCAAGCGATCAAAACAGATCTAAAAACATGATGAGCCTAACCAACGCTGGCAAAAAGGAGACGTCATAAAGGCTAGATCTTTGTTCTGTCATTAAATTTATTAGCTTTTCTGTGTATTCAATTTACCTATAGGCAATTAGAATCATGCTTAATATAAATACATTTTTAAAAATACACTAGTGGACAAAAGTTTGGAGTCAAGCTTTTTTAAAGGGTTCATATTATGCTATTTTAAAGATCATTATTTGGTGTATTTGGTGTAACCGAGCCGTTTTAGGTAGGCGTGGCTGACTCGTAACTTTTATAAAGAATATCTCTTTGGATTTGAGACTTTAGTCTTTGCAACTTTACAGATCTTCTTTATGCACCAAGAGCTTGTAACACTCCAAAGAGAAATGAAAACTTGAAATCGCATCATATGACCCCTTTAATGTTTTTAAATGAAGTCTCTTCTGCTCACCAAGGTTGCATTTATTTGATCAAAATACAGTAAAAATTGTGACATATTATTTCAATGTAAAACAGCTATTTTCTATGTGAATACATGTTAAAGTGTAATTTATTTCTGTGATGCGCAGCTGAATTTTCAGCGTCATTACTCCAGTCTTCAGTGTCACATGATCTTCAGAAATCATTCTAATATGCTGATTTGCTGCTCAAGAAACATTTCTGATTATTATCAATGTTGAAAACAGTTGTGCTGCACAATATTTTTGTGGAAACAGTGATACATTTTATTTTTCAGGATTCACAGATGAATAGAAAGTTAAACAGAACAGCATTTATTACAAATAGAAATCTACTTTAACATCATAAATGTCTTTACTGTCACTTTTGACCAATTTATTGCATCCTTGCTTCATAAAAGCATTAATTTATTTTTAATTTTTGAACAGTAATCATGGAGATTGCGACCTGCCATCTATTTGTGCTGTGAGATCAGTGCTAATGGAAGAACTGTAGCCTCCGGATGAAAACATGTTTGTATGTGGCTGTAGTAATGAATGTGTGCTTGGTCGAGTCTCAAAAGAAGAGCAGTGCTTCATGGGAAGGTTTAGGGGGTATCCACTGATACAGCGCTGACTCACAAACAGCGCAAACATATACACACACACGCACACACACAGACACAGACACAGACACAGACACAGACACAGACACACTCACACTCACACACACACACACACACACACACACACACACACACACACACACACACACACACACACACACACACTGCTGACCGACTATTTCATTCACATTTACTGTAATGCAGTGTGAGTTGAGGGCCTATGATGGACATCTCCTCCGAGGGTCCCGTGGCTTAATGAAGTCCTCTGGAGACGGTGGACTGATTGCTTCACAGTACCAGGGAGGAGATCTCCATCCAGAAAAGTCTGTGGGGGTGAGGATCATTTTTCCATAATCCCCTGCTGAACACAACCGACTCGTGCCAAGAAAAACAAATCTCCAATCGCATTAATTAGCGACAATGTTAGCGGGCGGCGCTCAAGACGCGATGTTTACAGGATCTGATGTAAGTGTGACATGCACAGCTGAGAGTGAAACACACAAGAATATCACGTTTCATTCAGACTAAACTCCACTGGAGGAACTGGAACATTATAATGAGAGTCATCCAATACTCTGGCTCTTTTAACCTTCAAAAGAAAGCCAATTTTAGGTTTCCACTAGCATATCGCACAGATAGGCACACTTTAATGGGACCAGGTTCAACATGAGGGTCAGCGGTCTCACGTTTATTAACGCATGTGAGCTTTTATGCTTTGAAAAACATACACATTTGGTTTTCTGTGATGTTTTGAACATTGCTGTTGCAAGTTCTGCTTACTGTATTATTCACATTAAGTCACTTTTTATCATATGAAACATGCTTTGCTCATATTCCAAAGCAACTTATATGATGCAAGTAACATTAAGCACACAAAACACGCACAAGCGCTAGGAATGTTTAAATTAATCGTTGCATCGATGCATCGCGATGCGGAGGGCGGCAAAACACCAAAGCGGGCATTTAATAATGCATGCACTATTTTTAAATTTTAGATTCTGAGCTTGGTTTTGTCTCACATATAAAAATGTGTGTGCGCTAGAGAGAATCGTGGAGGCTTCATTGCACAGAATATACGCTGTGAGACACTGAGATTTATTTCAGTGTTTTACTTTAGATATGCTTAGATTCACAAAACTCACGTACTGACAGACTTTCACATGCGCTCTGTGTTAGTTGTCCTGAAGCTCGATCGCGGCTGCGGTTAAATGCACTTGCATCTCCGAATACTTTTATAATAGGAAACTGATGTAAACAGAGTCAGTTTTCAGAACAGGACAAAACATCTGATATGTGTTAATAGATCTGTGCATTAGTGTGAACGCAGCCTATTAAGCCTGCTACTCTCTATGATGTCGTTAGTAATAATAATAATAATCAAACAGCAATAATGCTGAGAAAAAAATAAAAACCCATAACTATGATTGTGTGTAAACTTTCAGATAGTCTACTTAAAGCACTCTTTTGTTTATCACTTGTAATTGTCCTCTTCACGATTTTTTACCTTCTATTTGCTTGTATGTTTTGAAGCTATATTTAGTTGGTTAAATTCTTAACAATTGTTGATTTATAATTAATTTGTAATTATTTGGTGTTGAGGTAGAGGTACGCAAGTTTATTAGTGTAGTGTATATTTCCACCACAGCAGTAATTTATTATATTATATTGTATTATTTTATTATATTAAAACCTAAATAAAAAAAAAATACATTGTAGATGTAATCTGTAATCTATCTATTAATAAAAATAATAATAGGCAATACAGAGAAAAAAGAAAAGTTACAAATTTTAAAAACTGCTCTATAAAGTGGGTTTGTATTTAAAGCTGTTTTATTGGAGATTTCTTTTTGAAGTAATAATAATACTAAGCATAAATCTGAAGCAAATACTTTACAGTTGTGTTGAGAGTTATGGTTTCTTGCTTTGTGAATCTGGTATTTATCCATAATGAAAATAAAATGCCAGACAACATCTAGCTATGACAGAAATATCACACGTTTTACGATGTTTTATACTAGTGTTGTCAAACAATTAATCGCGATTAATCGCATCCAAAATAAAAGTTTTTGTTTACATAATATATGTGAGTGTACTGTGTACATTTATTATGTATATATAAATACACATCCATGCATGTATACATTTCAGAAAAATATGTTGTGTTTATATTCTAAATATATTTATATATAATATAAAATATAAGAATATAAATATATATATATATATACTGTATGTGTGTGTATTTATATATATATATTATATATATATATATATATATATACATAATAAATATACACATGCATATATTATGTAAACAAAAACTTATATTTTGGATGCAATTAATCGCGATTAATCGTTTGACAGCACTAATTTATACTTATTTTTTTTCCTTCCTATTCCATTCTGAATACTTTAAAATTTAAAGGATTTATTGTGGAATGATGGGAACTAAAATACACGTTTATTATGTTTTTACACTTTCACTATAATGTTTGTAAATGTTTCATTTCAGTATTTTACATTATTTCAGACTGTAATAATAAAACGTGACTTGAACACCGATGCAGCTTGTCTGTGTTTTTTCTCTCAACAATCAAATTGTAACCCAGCGTGACGTATAGTCATGTGGAACTAATTTTCCAGAAAATACAGTGTATACATGTGGTGTCTGTCAGTGAAAATATTCAAACATGCACAAGTCAAATAAACATCTACTAGCCTGTGCGGTTATTATTGAGCCCTGTGTGGTCTTAAAAGAAAGAAGCCCTCATTGCGTTGCGGTGTTACCTGGTGACGTGTGCGGCTCTGGTCGAGCAGCTGTATGGATCGAAGCTTCTGCTGCTGCAGCTGCTGGATGGCGAACTGAAGCTGGTAGTTTCCCGCAGCCGGTGGCGGCGGCTTCTGAGCGCTGAGCAGATCAACGTCACACACCGACTCGGCTTCACACGCAGCCCTGAGACTGAAGACCAACAACAGCATCAAAACACTAGTCGAGAAGCATTTCAGTGTCCCAGCAGGACAAGAGCAAACCTGGTACTGATAAATGCTGTTAGCGGATGCCAACAGCATCATTTGAGATATCAAGCACCTTGTAGATGAGAGTAGGATGCAAGTTCATGTTTATGCATCTCAAAAAAAAAAAAAAAAGAACTGGATTACCTCTCTCACTTTATTCCAAAGGGCTGCTCTCCTTATATATATATAATTTACATTTTCTTTAGGATACAAATCTACCTCATCTAATGCTGTAGGGAACCATATTACTTGCACATAATATAGATATAGATAATAGATATAATAATCAACACAAAAAAAAAGATAGTTCTTCTAACTAGATAGATTCACTTCTAAATCTAATTATAAAATGATGTGTCTACTTCATGTCATTGTTGAAATATAATCATTTACACAGTGGCTGACATAACTTGTTTTCATGACAGATTTATTTAAACATACATTAAATAATCAAGACATCATTACTAATGTGCTGTGGACACTAAAAGACTTGCCTGACGTAAATATAACGCTATGTGACATTGTTTACATCTTTGCATCAAGCGCCATACAAAATACCAAAGTCTGTCATTTTCTTCTTAAAAAAAGAAATTTCTTAACTTGTTTTCTACGAATATTTCCATGAATCTGGCCCTAGAAAATAATATGCTACTAAACAAAGCCAGTTCTCATCCAATGTGTTTATTATGTAAAGAACGCAAACACATTTCTTAATAAAAAAAAACATGAAACCAAAACAGATCGATTTAGTGAGCAAAAATTATACGTTATCATGCTGTATATCCGTTATCTTTAGACATCTTTAGTTACATTTTTGGCTCGACCCACATGCACCAAAGCGTTTTTCAATTTGCATTAGAAAATCAGACTCAAATAAAACATACTTTTTTACTTTTCTAATCAATTCTCGAGCAATTCTCTGTAGTGTGAATTACTATGTGGCTGTATTCCTAATTCATAATCACCTTGAATGAAAGCATCTGCTAAGGGAATCGATGGGAATGTAAATACAGAAGTGAATTATTCTGGAAAAAACGCGTAAACTCAGTAAAAGCAGTGCTTGTGCAAGAGGCTACATGAGAACAGCAGAGCCAAAGACACTTGGGATCACAGAGTCATGTGAAAAGAACCATCCACCCATGCAATTCTCATTTCTCATAACGGTTTGTGTGTTGGAAAAACAATTGGTGACCCATGACACAACCTCAAAGACCGCCACCTCACCACATCTAGAGCACAAACCTCCACGTGAACCCGAACATCAGCGCAGCTACTTCCAAACAGACCTTTGACAGTTCATCATCCGCTTCAATAACAGCTTCACAGCCTCCGTTTAATCGCAGAACCGCAGGTACTGAAGATGTTTACCAGTAGAGCAAACATGCTTTCCACAATAAGCTGCCAGAATAACGGCGGTGGGGAAGCGGAGGATGTGGGGTCTTCACTGTTAGTGTCAGATGAATGCATGCGCTAACTTCATGACAATGCAAGCCGTTGTCTGTTAGACAGTTTAGATCGATTGAGAACATCTACTACTTCTAATAATAAATGCTAGCAGTGACATTTTGTTGCATTTCAGCATATAAAAAAATGAGGTCACACATAAATGTGACCCTGGACCACAAAACCAGTCTTAAAAGGGTTAGTTCACCCAAAAATGAAAATGAGCTTGTGTTTTACTCACCCTCGAAGCATCCAAGGTGTATATGACTTTCTTCTTTCAGACGAATCCGAGACGAGTCGGAGTTATATTAATAATTGTCTTTGATCTTTCAAGCTGTTTAATGGCACTCAGCGGGTGTTGCAGTCGAACGGTCCACAAGTCGTCAAATAAAGCTCGCGCACTCATAATAAAACGTGCCGCAGACGGCTCCGGGGGATGAATAAAGGCCTCCTGTAGCGAATCCATGAGTATTTGTAAGAAAAATATCCATATTTCAAACATAATAAACACTTTTCTCTCACTTCCGTTATCTATCATACGCGGATCTTTTCCGGCGGAAGGCGTATGACGTATGCGCAGCGCGCGCGCCTCTGAGATATGCTAGTCTCACGAGTTTGTTTAATAGAAGCGAAGGAAACAAAGTTTCCTTACTTTAGCAAAGGAAAACCAGTCTCCTCTTGGTTTACATCGAAATCCTCCGACATTTTTCTTTACAAATCTTCGGTTTGTACTTCTAATTCGTGAACGGCGTTTTGTTTTGTTCTCTCTCTGCATTCGTCACTCATCTCGCAACGCCTACGTCTTACGTCATCCGCCGGAACTGCTTCAGTGGATGACAGTCAGCGGAAGTGAGAGAAAAGTGTTTATTACGTTTTAAATATGGATATTTTTCTTGCAAAAACTCATGGATTCGCTACAGGAGGCCTTTATTCATCCCCCGGAGCCGTCTATGGCACGTTTTATTATGAGTGCGCGAGCTTTATTTGACGACTTGTGGACCGTTCGACTGCAACACCCGCTGAGTGCCATTAAACAGCTTGAAAGATCAAAGACAATTATTAATATAACTCCGACTCGTCTCGGATTCGTAGCCAGGACAATTTTTTATATAACTCCGACTGGATTCGTCTGAAAGAAGAAAGTCATATACACCTAGGATGCTTCAAGGGTAAGTAAAACACAAGCCAATTTTAATTTTTGGGTGAACTAACCCTTTAAGTGTCAATTTTTCAAAATTGAGATTTATACATCATCTGAAAGCTTAATAAATAAGATTTGCATTGATGTATGGTTTGTTAGGATAGGACAATATTTGGTCGTGATACAACTATTTGAAAATCTGGAATCTGAGGGTGCAAAAAAATCTAAATATTGAGAAAATCGCCTTTAAAGTTGTTAGCAATGCATATTACTAATCAAAAATTAAGTTTTGATATATTTACAGTAGGAAATGTACAAAATATCTTCATGGAACATGATCTTTACTTAATATCCTAATGATTTTTGGCATAAAAGAAAAATTTATAATTTTGACCCATACTATGTATTTTTGGCTATTGCTACAAATATACCCCAGCGACTTAAGACTGCTTTTGTGCTCCAGGGTCACAAATGAGCCTCGTAAGCAAGAAAGGACAGCCACAGAATGTGATTACCACCATAATGCAGCATTTCAGGGAACAGGGCAATAAATGCATTGAGCTTTATGTTGAGTTTGAGTTTGAGCTCGGCTCCAGTGTGCCGTGCCCCCGGCGTCCGCGCTGACTCATTAACACAACACTGTTATCCCAGGGTGGAATTTCTCACTCGCCAACCAGAGGAAAGTCCTGTGAAGCCCAAGCCATCTGGGTCCAATTAAGGTGAATGAAAAGCTTTTATTAAAATGAGGGCATCAATGTATCCTTTACAACTATTTTTAGTCCCGCAACCTCTTAAATTAGACATGTGTGCAAGAAACCTTTACTTCAGCAGTAACATATGACTCCAAGTTCAGTTTATTCACATTCCTTGAAATTACGATGCACGGCTGAATCCTGCTGAATCCATTATGATGTACAGCTTTAAAGGATATGAAAGAATAAGAAAATAAAATATGAGCTGGTCGGGGGAATGGTTACAGATAGTGTCAGAGGTGCTAGTCAGTTTAAATGTTCAGTAAGCACTCTGAATGATGATTGGCTCCTGCTTCCTTTAGTTTCATGTATTCTAACTCAACTCCACTGCCAGAACAGCAGATACACTATACCAGGGCTATTCAATTAGTTTCATTTGAGGGCCGGATTATCGAACTGAAATTTTGAAGGGGGCCAAGGGGGAGGGGCCTGTCCCGATCTCTTTCTGAGGGGCCTATAAAATTAGAAATTAAATTTAAATGCATATTCAGCAGTAAAATGAACCAATATTATCAACACTAACATCTATAAAAGGTTAACATTAGTGCTGTCTGTGAATCGATTTAAATAAAAAAAACTAATTATTCACACATTTTTCTGCAATTAATTGTGATTAACTGCATATTAATATATTTATATTGTCATAATTTCACATTGAACCTCCAAATTAATGTAGAAACAATATAAAGATGGTATATTTTAAATATGTGTTTAATGGCATCTTTTTACTAAGTAGCCTATTATTAACAATGGGCAGTATTTTTGATAATGCAATACTGCTACTGATGTCTCTATTAAACGCACTTTCCCCTTAATTTTAGCCATTAATTATAGCAATTCAACATTACAGTATAATTGAAAGTCATTATTTTTTACATTTAGTAAGTTCTGAAAAATATCATTTTTAACTTTAAATATAAGTGAACTTAAAACAATCTTCACATAAACTATAAATTGTATATGCAACTATAGATTAATCTTTATTCAAGCTACAAAACTTAATCAGCAACTAGAGCAGTCGAGTGATTTCTTTTTCTTTTGTTCTGTGATTTACATCAATGACAGACTTCATCAGATTTCACTTTAAAAGCAGCGCTGTCACTTTAAAACCTGATGCACATGATGCGTAACTGACACACATCCGATTTTCTCCCAACTCTTTATGGTCATTTAGGACTTTATAACTCATTTAAGACCGTGTTTACGAGGTCACTCGCCAAAACCCAGCATTTTGACATAATTGTTTGTGGTTTTGTCCGATGAAGCACTACTGGCGTGCTGTCTGAAGCAGCTCAGAATACAGCCGAACGCGCAGTCTTTCAGACTATACTCCATTTGATAATCATCTTCGTCCAGCGCTATTTCTCGACAGAAGTTATGACCGACAACACTGCCTTTATACTCCTTTAAACTAAAGTTGTGGATATGTCATAACCACCTCACACAAGCGCTTGTCAGCGCTGCCATTTATTGATGTTGCGGTCTCCGGTTATTGTTGTTGCGTCTCTCATCCCTTTCTTTTGCGGCTGTGAAACAACGGCCCGGACCAGTGTTGCCACCTTGTGGACAAACTAATTAGTGCAAAATAATGACCTGCGCGTACTCTTCCCTCGGGCCAGATGAAGATGAATGGCGGGCTGGATTTGGCCCGTGGGCCGCCAAATGAATAGCCCTGCACTATACACACTACAGCACTACTCGAGGAGTCGTCCAAGAATCCCTGCATGTGGCATAAAAGCCTGCTGAAAGACCAGTCTACATCTGCATGCACTTCCAAGCTGGTCCGAGCTGGTTTACTCTGGTTAGTGCTGGTCTGGCTGCTTTGCCACTTTTTAATAACAATCATAAGCAATCCAAACAATCTTTGGTAACAAAGTGAACAGAATCAGAGCGACACCATCTCTGCATGCGTGGCTGAGTTTTAGTGACTTATAAAGCGCTTTTTGGAATGAATGCGACAAGCACCAGGTTCACTTTATTTTCACATTTACATAATTTCCAACATTGTTTGTGAATCTGCTATGAGAAGCTTGTATAAAACAGCTGTCAAGTAAAGAAAAACTTCAAGCTTCCTGCAATTGCAATACGTGACAAAAACAATACTGTAAAGCTGCTTAGTAAACACAATCTGCATTGTAAAAAGCGCTATATAATGGTGACTTGACTTGACTTGAATATAATGTGATTTGAAACAATTTTGGCTTCAGAGAGCATCTGACTGTAACTGAGCCCTTACTAAAACAATCACTGATTACAGATTAATTACCTATGGGGTCAGAAATTAACTTTTGCATTAAGGGACAATATTTGCCGCCTGGAATTGATTATTATTATTATTGTTTACCTTTGTAAGGGCAATTTTATAATGACTATTTTATAAATAGTAATAAATGTGATGCACTTATGTAAAAACTCTGTTATATCACTAAAGCTGTCAACTTTGCAAAATCAGTCTCTTACATCGCACTGAATGACTCCAGACATTCTCCGTGGTTATGAATTTGTCACTGCATTCATAAGCTCAACAGAAATGTGTGATTGGTTATAATGCTCAACGCTGCAAACCGAGCGTTAAAAGAAATCTGATGAAACCTGAGCAAATCTACTGTAAATGTAAGGTCGGAGTTTACACTTTTCACATTAGTGATGCACCGATCATGATTTTTCATGGCCGATTCCAATTTTTTACAAGCAAAATGGCCGATTCCGATTATTTTTTTCTTTAAGCAACAAACAAGAAAGAATGAAAGTATACATAAACAAGATGCTTATTTGGTATTTAACAGGCCAAACGGGCTTTTGGCTATTGAAAACAATAACTGAAACCATCTGAAATTAACGGCAGTAACTGTGCAGTAAGCACATTCAATACAAACATAGATGGTACTGACATCAGCATTAAGCTTTTGTTTTTAAATTGGGTTAAACTACACAAAACTGGCCTTAAATGAAAACATTAACTGTAACCATGTGAAATTAAAGGCAACAGCTGCATAGTTCTACAATCCAAACAACACAATCAACTTCGAAATACCTCCACACAAATGACATGTTCGCGAATGATTACAATGTAGTCTGTGCACGCAGACGCACTTCCGACAAAAAAAAGACAAAAAACCAGATCGTGCGATCGCTGATTGTGCATTATAAACAAAAACCGTCCAGTTCCGATTTATGGCCGGTCAACCGGTGCATCCCTACAAATAAGGCGCAAGTGGGTGGAGCTAAAGAGTCTTATGCTGATGTATTCATCTCTATAATGCAATAAAGACCAAGAAGTGAAAGTTTGCTTTCAAAATAGGCTTTTGGACTAAAATGTAAGTTTTTAGGTCTAAAACGTACAGTGTGACCACTTATATGTCAAAAGATCAGGGAAAATGAGATTTCTCAACTCTAATATGAACAGTGTCTCTATGTTTTGACTAGTGTAAGGGAGGAGAGTGAGTCTGAGAGATGCTGAGTCAGTAGACAGAATCCCTCAGGAGTGTCTAAGGAGGACACATCTCTGGCTCCAGATGTGAGGAGGGCTGCTGGATACTGGATCCCTTAAATTTCACGTAAGTAGTGGAATTTGCATACATCAATGATTAGCAGAATTTGACAGCTGGCCCTAGAACTATTATTGCAATCATACACATCTGCTTGGCTACACAGAGGGTCGTAGAGCTGCAGAACCGCTGGCAGTCGATCAGCTGTCAAGAAATTGCAGACTACTTTGATCTATTTCCATAGTTTTAGCATGGGATTTGAAAAAAAAAAAAAATAGCACTTGGTTTTAAAAATATGGGAGGGGGGGAATCATTTTTGGTTTAAAAAATGATGAAATCACTTTGACCTTCACGTATCAAAATTCTTCAGAGAATTTCTTGTTTGGATCATATTTAAATAAACTATTAGTGTTGATTTATTTCTAAATAATTGTTCTTATGTATAGCAAAATATATTTACTATTTAGTTTGATGGGACCAGTGTATCTATTAATGGAAATGCATATTCCTTTCTGAAAGCTCATTATACACTTGTATTTTATAATAAGACATTATAGGGCTGTTACGAATAAAATGAAATCAGTAGTAACAAAACCGATCTTTCCACTGCAGAAGAAACAGAAGCAGCTGAAGTGGCATTTAGATGCAGCAAGTGACTGTCTTAATGAGTGAATAATTGAGGCATTCATTCAAATGATTCGTTCAGACGGCTGATTCATTCAAGAATGAAGCAAGCGCCTGTCTTTATGAATCGACCACTGAATCATTGACTCAAATTATTAATTAAAAAATGGGAATCATTCAGTAGCCTGACGAAACACCGCTGACACTGTGTGTTGCTCAGAGATGTGGGACAGTTCTGCTGCTAAGTTTGTTTGGAACTATTTTCGTTAAACAAATCCAGCAAAAACAGTCATATTGACATTATTGTACTAAAATATATGCCCTAAGTCACTTAATATTAACTACTCGTTTGAAGTCTTGTTTAAAATCAATGTCGAATTTACAATCGTACTGATTTTCGGGGAAAACGGCACTCTCTTAGTCGCGTCATATTAATTAATTAGGCTAGGCTTTATGTAATAAATATAAAAACTAAATATTTTTTTTTACCGTAGTATGTTTCTTCTGTGTGCAGTTGTGTTCATTTGTTTCGATTTCTCCATGAGATTGTCTCACGTGAGTCTCAACTGCCGCGACCTTGTTACTATTGATTATCCATTATGAATTGCCGTTTACACCAAGTGTAATAAAATCAGAATCATTCTCACCGAAATTTTGGTGCTTCCCTAATTCGATGTTTTAATAAGATTAGATTAGTTGTCCGGTCGGGCAAGTAAAATTCTCTTTCACTTGCCCCTTCAAAAAAAGCACACAGATCATCAAAAGCATTCTCTCGCGCACCCCTGCTGGTCGGTCTTTGCACCCCTAGGGGTGCGCGCACCCCAGTTTGGGAACCGCTGCCTTAAATCATTATTTCCCAGATCCAGGCTCTCGCTGGGGGCAGGTGGGCAGGAGGACAACAGAACACTAATGGTAGCATGTGATGAATTGCACAGAAGACAATAGCGCTGCATTGAGCACTTCAGTGATTATGTGTTTTTGTAGGCCAACCCCTGTAATTTTGCATCACCCTGCTTTCCTCGACAAAATTTTTCCATTGGCAGAAAGTAAGCCTTGTGACCAACAAAAGTTTATGATTCTTACATAAATTGTTCATTATGATAATAACAAATAAACACAACCTTTATGAATTTGAAGCCTAAATAAAATTGGCATAAGTAAATAAGCTAAACGAAGATATAAACGAACTACACCATGGTCACGTGACTTCAACATCATAACCATTAAACTTCAACAACTCTGTCAATCTTTGTTTTAAAACAAATATTTCCTGAAAGTTTGATTTAGAATAGTTTGCAAGAGTATGATTATAAACACAACAATGCTGTGAAAGCGACTAGTGAGTAGGAGTTTATCTGTTCAGTGTCATAATGTTTAATGTCCCCAACAACCTCTGAAGTCCCATTTAGACACTTGTTATCAACCGCCTTTTTCAAGACACAATGGGGGTATTACTGATGTATTTTATGCTTTAGAATAAATCTTGAAAATATCTTGAGTTTGTGTTCACCACAGACCTTGTTTCAGGCATTTAACTAAAAACTCAATGACAAAATGAGAACTTGTTCCCAGGTTTTGGCCTACAAAAACATGGCATCCCTTCAGCACTCTATTATTGCCATCATAAATCACAAATAAGTTTCTTTAAAATAAAAGTATTAATTGTATCATCAACCACTGTATCATCACTAAAGTCAGTGCATGAACCTGTCACCTCCTGACACTCAATCAAGTGATTCTGATCCTCATAAACTTCAGCAGCTGTCAATATATACAGTAGGACTGTGTGTAAAAGTGTAAAAGCCATCAGCAGGAGTAATCCTGAAATACTACGGTCGGGATGAGGAGCTGAGAGTCGATTCAGCACTATCCGCTCAGTGGGACGCCACATTCTTCCAGCCTATGACACAATCCAAAACCTAAATATTCAATAATTGTGACATTCCATTACCACTCTAAACCACGTCTATTATTATCATCATCATCTGCAAGTGGTACCAGTAACTTACTGGAAAAGAATCTCGACCGACGCCAAGAAAAGAGGCAGCTGAGACAGTCGTCCAAGTGGAACTAAAATCACCCAAATATTTCAGGCTTACGTCAACGCTGCCACATACCTAATGTGAAAAATAACCCAACGCTCAAGCGCTCAGCTGCAGGATTCGGTTAGCAAATGGCCATTCTTCATTAGCATCAGACTAAACGCTGCCATGCAGTGAGGGAAAAGCTGGTGGAGGAGGACAATGGCTTGGAAGTGCTGATCCAGCATACCTGGCAGTTCCTGGCTAGCGCAACTTCAAAGGTCCCTGCTTCTCTTTGAAAGCCATTTCGCCTAACCCCCTTGGCTTCGACAACAGCGCACTTAACGGCTTCAGCATGTTTGGCACAGACCACTGGCCCCAAAATCTTGGATGTGGAGGAGGTGCTCAAAAAAGCCCCCAAACATTAAAGACAGCAAGAAAGGGCTGAGCAGTATATCAAGAGATATTACGGTGCACTATTAAACAAGCATTCGTTTGAGATTCTCCACAATGTGCAGGCCAAGTACGAGGTGAAGGATAACGGCAGAGGAATTCACTTCGGTTTTAGTGTAGTTTAGCACACGGTAGCCGGCGGAAAGTTCCAGCCAGATGCCTAACAAATGGGATGCCACGTTTTGACCAGGAATGAAATCTTCCGCTGCAAACAAAAGGCAGTCGGGCAGAATCTTCTGGGGAAAAAACAGCATTTTCTAACCATTCTTCCCCAACATGATTGGCAATTAATCTCAGTGGAAAGGACTGCAGCGGGATAGATGAATCCTTGTCTAATGTCTTTTCCACCCTCCACCGCTTTACAGTCAATGTAATGGAAAAAGTCCTAATATTAGAGATGAGCTCCGCTCTTAAATATGAGTCCTGACATACTGAAGCAGAGCAGTGATAAAACAAACGCAGCCATCAGAAGGAGAACGCTGGTAAAAGTGACCGTCTACTTTAGATATCACCATAAAACCACATGTCGGCGGGTCTTACAGATTCTATATAACGGCTGCGCTTTCTTTTGTGGAAATAATAACATTTTAAAAAGGGAAAAAGCCAGACATTCCAGGAATTCCCTGACAGTTCCATACATAAGGAAGGGTTGGACTGGAAAAACAGTGGGGGAGATCAGGGCCAAAGTGTCTGAGACATTGTCACTCGCATATCACTGTAAAAATACAGGAGAAGCGGCGTGTACTTAACCCTTCCGCTGCGAGGCCTGGAGAAATGGCAGTGTCATGACGTTCGTCCTGCTGTGAGAGCAGAGCTCAGAAACTCACATAATATAACACTTGCACTTGGGCCACGGAGGGTGACGACTAGTGGTCGACCGATATATCGGCCGATATTTGGCATTTTTCAAATGCCAAATCGGCCGATAAGTTTTTCTGTTTGGCCGATGCGTTCGAGGCGGGACTTTTATTTTTATGCTACTGAGAGCGGCAGCGCCTGAACACACAGTGCTCACATTCTCCCCCTTGTTCGCCGTCGTCGTTAACAGTTCTGTCTAATATGGATAGAAGTCTGTCTAATAATAGAACTGATAGAACTGTTAAACAAAGGAATTAAAATGTATACAAAAAGTATTATAATGATTGCTTTTATATTATTAGTATTAGAAAGGCAAACATTATAATACTTTGTCATTTGCCATCAGCATTCAGCAAATACGCATTTACATCATTTAAACAAATCTTTGAATGGTTAATGAAAATTTTATTTCACAAACCTTGCAAACTTAGTCTAATGCAGTTGTGAGATCTTGTGAAGTGTGCATGTGACCTGCATGATCGCGTGTTCTCTGTGTGACGATCGGTCCGTGCGAATTGAATGCTTTAAACATTAAATTCTTGATTTCAAATTATGCTGCGCTTTATGCATTTGCCCACTGTCATATTCATGTAATTTTCACTGTGTGCTGCATGTAAAATGAGTGTTACCTTGGTTTTATTTGAAAAAAATATGATTCTCAATGCACACAAACTTCCCAGAATACTGAGTGCCCTGTTGGTTACAGTTTACTTCCTTTTTAATTATATTTTTATTAAATATTTATTTATTTGTGAAAAATACTTTGTCATCTAAAGTATAAGTATGTTTATTTTACAAATTTACTTTTTAATCCATTTTCAAATGATTTCAAATTTCTTAAATATTAATTAAAATAAATACAA
>NW_015547660.1:416561-421928 GCF_001515605.1 Sinocyclocheilus anshuiensis | reverse complement strand
CCCACTGTCATATTCATGTCATTTTCACTGTGTGCTGTATGTAAAATGAGTGTTACCTTGGTTTTATTTGAAAAAAATATGATTCCCAATGCACACAAACTTCCCAGAATACTGAGTGCCCTGTTGGTTACAGTTTACTTCCTTTTTAATTATATTTTTATTAAATATTTATTTATTTGTGAAAAATACTTTGTCATCTAAAGTATAAGTATGTTTATTTTACAAATTTATTTTTTAATCCATTTTCAAATGATTTCAAATTTCTTAAATATTAATTAAAATAAATACAACAATATCGGCTTTATATCGGCCATCCTGCTTTCCAAGATATAGGCATCGGCTGTCAAAAAAACAATATCGGTCGACCACTAGTGACGATGCAGGAGGGGAATCTGTTTTTACCCCCATGACTTGGTCTACCGCAGGATCAAACTCTCTGCCAAGCTTAACACGTATGTGCTCTCACACAGAGGGCAAGCAAAACAGCGGACGGATTTCAGCAACGCCGCTCTAGAACGCACACTATAGATCACAGAGATAGTTTGGAATGCTTCTATAAAAATGACTTTTACAACAAATTTTAGACTCTCTACTCTCTTAAAAGATTCTTCAGAGGCCGTTACTGGCCTGTAAGTTTTATCGCCCGTGACCGATTTGGCCAACATCAGCTAAGCACCTATAAAAACCTATAAAGATGATCACACCGAAAAAGTTCACAGAATTCTAATTCACCCTTTAACAGAGCACTTTAAACTGAGGGTCTTCTGCATCTTTGGGAGAAAAAAAGAAAAACAGACTGACTATTGACTGAATACCGGAGGAACACGTTGGCCTTTTCTAACTACACCATTTTTGTCTTACACTGTCGATATTGTATAAGCATATGAAGCACTAAAAATTCACTCTATGAATTTGCTTATGTTCAGCTGACTCTTTTTCATCCCAGGGGTCTTGGACGTTATACTGACACCTACTGTTGTGGATGGAAGTTTTGTGGAAGGTTTTATCAGTCCACTTTACACTGAAGCCGTTTATCTTTTGGTTTGATCACTTGACTGTTTTTTCTTTGTTTAATAACACAAATCAATAAAATGCACATTCTTTGATTCAGTCCCTGACAAATTGTTCAATTTCTCATTGTTAATGCTTTAATTCACTTTTAACAACTAATCAGTGTGACTTAGGGATATAAATGGCATAAAGTGCACGTTAAGTTCTGTAAAGCTGGTGCCAAAATGTCTTCTCTCTCAAAATGTATATTAGGGCTGCACGATAAATTGCATGCGATAGTCATGCGCATCTCGACAGTAAAGCCGGTTCTGTAATCAGTAGTAAATCTCTATCGCATGCTTTCAGATGGAGCAGCATTTACTACACAGAGCCATAGTTCACTGACAAGCTACGCAAAAAAATCTATATCATCGATATCATACAACGATATTATGAAATCAGGCTGCGATAATAAAGTTGTTTGCGTAGCTTCTCAGTGAACTACGGCTCTGTGAAGCAAAAGCTGCTCCTTCTTAAAGCACGTGAAAATACCACATTTAATAACATGTTTTTACTTTAAACTCACTTCATAACGTCAGTCGAGTGTTTGAAATAAATCCTTCTGTGAGATGATGTGGCTTCTTACACAGAATAAGGCACGCAACAGGTCTAGGATCTCAATTAATGCAATTCCAATTTGTTAGCTCAAGTCTCCATTAGATGGCTTGTTTTAACAGAACTACTATTCAAATGATTTCAAGCATGGATTAATACTAAATACTAAACTAATACTACATAGTATTAGTCATAAAGCCTCTAAGACGTTGAAATCTGAATAAACGAGCACAATTTGAAATATAAAATTAAAGATAATAATCAAGCATAGAAATAAATTATTAAAACAAATTATTAGAAATTGACCAATAATCAATTGGCATCAGAACCTAAAATTAAGGTTGTTATAAAATGTAGTCAGATAAGAGTTTAATTGAAATTAAAATTACTTTGCGCACTGAAAAAAAAAAAAAAAACAGAACGTGCAGCAAACCTTCAACCACACCATTGTAGGGTCGGCTTGATACCATAATTTTGGCCTTGGTACATATTATCAGAATCTAATACCTAGTGTGTCAATAATAAATCAATAACACAGATGACAAATAAGTAGTCTCAAAAGATAATTGTATCAAGAACACTGGATGAAACTCTGCAGTAACAGACAGCAGTAGGATTATCAGATGCATGAATGAAGTGAGGACACATGAGAGACAAAGCGCTGGTTTCTGTAAGTGTAGTGGTTCGAATCATATGTAACTTACCTTTCATAACGTATTATAGTATTAATAACACTACTGCCTTCTGTAGAGCTGGTTTTTGCTGAATTGAACTCAGTTTAATTATTTGTAAAACTTTGCAACATTGACACTGTTACTCAACTAAATGAAAACAACACTGAACTGAGCTGAGCTGAATAATGACACTATTGTGAGACAAGGCTGCTCTGAAACAAATCATCATACCTGAATTCACTGAGAGGTGAGCAACACAACAGAAACAGGCTCAAAAGTCCAGACTGATCACAGTCTCTGTGGGTGTGAGTGCACGAACACTTACCCAGAGTTCCCAGCGGTCGTGTTTGTATGCACCGCTCTCACAGGCCCGTGCCGGACCCCGGGACTCAACGTGAGACCTCCTCTGCTGAAGAGCCCATTGGCCAGATTGAGATTCGTCAGCTGTGGGGAGAGAACAATCATCTATTCATACAAAATGATATTCAACACACAAAAAAAGAAAAACAGGTCATGTACAGATATTCCTATATTTCAAATGTTTGTCTAAAACACTAGATATCCAGTGTTGGGGAAAGTTACTTTTAAAGGTAATGCATTACAATATGTGTTACTTTCTAAAAAAATATCTAATTACGTTCGCTTTTAAGGAAAGTAATGCGTTTTGTTACTTTTGTGTTACTTTTTTAATCTAGGCTGGGCTTGGTATTTTGTATTTAATATAAAATAGATCTATTTTTGGCAAATGTAAAAAGTCCTTTCACACCAAAAGAGAAATTAATAAGCCTCAGGCGGATGGAAATGTAAATTCACGTCTATAATAGAGATCGTAGCTCAAATCATTCTGGATTGCATGAAGAATAGGACTCAGAAGAAGAAAGTTCAACACTCTTCAGCAAAAATTGGATTACTGAAGGTCACAGAAGCAAAGGCACTGGTTAACAAAACGGGGGATTTAATATATAAAGGCTATTTGCATTATTTGACATATTTAATTATTGCAGGTTTGTGTCATATTCGGAGTTGGCATTTCACTGTTTTTGTTCATTTTGAGGAATACTGATTATGTATTTGTGCAAGTGAGATGAGTAAATACATGTTGACACACAACACCTCTGCTCTTATTCCTGATTTCTCTCAACATGCGGATAGGAGAGATGTCAGTCAATAAATGGGAAAACAAAGCAATTGGCTTAACTTATTTCAAAAAGTAACTCAGATATTTTCTCGTAAATTAAAAGTAATGTGCTATTATTCCAGTTACTTGAAAAAACTAATCTGATTACATAACTCGAGTTACTTGTAATGCGTTACACTCAACACTGTAGATATCCATGAGCACATCTGCATATTCAGTTGCATCTGTGAAACAATCTGCACCTCTTATGAATGAACAGAAATGTTCTGATCAAATATTACTGTAACCTTGTTGAATAATCAATCTAATAAATATATACATATTTACTCAATATATTGCTATTGTAACAAAGTTCATGGTTCGGGAAGAAGGAGGCGGGAACCGGCGAACATTCAAAGGAAACTTTAATAGTAAAATAAACACAAAACAAAAACACAAAATAAAAAAAAACCAAAACACAAAATAAAGTCCAGGCCTGGTCCTCTCTCGTCTTTCACTGTCGTCACTCCTCCTTTTTATCCTTCCGGAGCTCCTCCGTGAGACTCGAGACCGGTGAGTGGTGCAGGTGTCTCTCATTATCAATTCCCTCCTTCCTCCCGGGTTTCGGCACCAATGTAACAAAGTTCGTAGTTCAGGAAGAAGGAGGCGGGAACCAGCGAACATTCAAAGGAAACTTTAATAGTAAAATAAACACAAAACGGCGCGACAGCCCCTCGCGGACGACTGTCACGCACAAACAAAACCAAAACACAAAATAAAGTCCAGGCCTGGTCCTCTCTCGTCTTTCACTGTCGTCACTCCTCCTTTTTATCCTTCCGGAGCTCCTCCGTGAGACTCGAGACCGGTGAGTGGTGCAGGTGTCGCTCATTATCAATTACTCCACCGGCCTCGCTCCGTTCCCACGGCTCTTGGCCCTGCCCCCACTCGTCACAGCTATTACTCAGTAATTTGTTAATTTTATGATTATAAGTCCAGGGATCTGGCCATTATCAGTAGTTCCAGAGTGCAACTGATTGGTCAGATGTAGTCAGAACTAGGCTTGCTGCGACAGACGGTGTTTTCGGTTATACCGATGTTAAGCTGCAACACCGGTTACGTCATTTGCCTACCGCGGCACCGCCCCCCACTGTCGTTTAGATTATTTTATAGTAACAAAAATCATTTAGCCTAGTTCAGTTAGAGGACAGACACTTTTAAAAACTAAAATGCTCAATGCAGCGTGCCGAACCGTGCGCAAACAACAGTGCACCACGGAGCAGCAGTCAGATTTTATTTATCACGTGAGGAGAGTGAGTCGAGCCGACTGACAAGAGTGAGGAGAGAAAGACAAGACGGTGGCAGAAGATTGTTTAGAAAGGAAATGCAAAGGCGCCTGTTTGGCAATATTTTAGATTTTGAAAAAGCTATTGACTGGAAGTTTATTTAAACATTAATTTCTTATTTATTTGGTTCCACAGTGTTTGCTAATTACTTAATTTAAACTTTGTGTGTTTTATTTATTTTATTTTACATCAAGGTGTATATGCCGTGCCTCCAAGCTTTCTTATTCGTTTTGCTAATAAACGTTCTATGTTTCTTATTTATTTGTTTCCACAGTGTTTGCTGATTTTCAGTTTTATATACCTATTTAAACTTTGTGTAGCCTAAGTAATTTGTTATTTTATTAGGCATAGGCCTATATGGTGTATTTTTATTCGTTTTGTTAATAAAAGTTCTGAGTTTGACGTTGTTGTTGCTTGAATTGAATCAATGCCGAACTGCCCCTAATTTGAAAGTGAAATTAAAACGCGCACGGCGCTTTTTCAAGCAATTTGAAAGCCAAGAAATCCGAGAAAAAGAGGGAAAACTCAAACGAACAATTGCTTGATGCCGAATTGCGGCAATTCAATTGCCGCTAATTTGAAAGTGAAAGTAAAATGCGCACGGCACTTTTACAAGCCATTTGAAAGC
>NW_015547660.1:395201-416257 GCF_001515605.1 Sinocyclocheilus anshuiensis | reverse complement strand
CCCCCCCCCTTGTAAATTGTACATTTGTAATTTTCCAGGCCTGAAAAACATAATAATTGTATAAAAATTCAAATTCTGGTCACGCTCAGCTCTAAAATATATGTTTGGCTAGAAATTGTTACATTTTTTAACGTATACAAATGGACTAAAATGAATTTTACATTTAAGTCTATATAATTCAGTTAATTTTGCTATCTAAAGTTAAAAATGCTTTTGTTATACATTTTAAATTCCCAGTAATTTAAAGTAAAATAAAACAAAATGCACACTTTTTTTCTGGTCATGATCAGCTCTGAACTGGCCAGAAATTAACTGGCTAGATATTGTTATTATTTTAGGCAAATGAATGGACTACAATTCATTTTACATGTAGAACTATATTAATTTTTGCGTATGTCACTTTACATGTCTTCCCGTGGATCGTTCTTGAGCAGAAAGGCTGCAAAGTGGACCAGACTTTATGTAGTTGTCATAATGTTGTCTATTAAAATCACTGTTGCCATGACACTAGCAAAATTAAGTGCAGATCCAGACTGACCTAAAACCCGACTGCCCTAGAAAAAGCTTGACCTGCACATGAAAGGCATTTATTTCTGTGCTCAAGTGTTTGTTTGAGTGGCAGGTGGATGGTGTGCCGCACTCTGGTCAGGCCGGGCGAACGGTAAATATCAAGCATTCCTCAGTGGCAGGTGTTTAAATTAATGCAAGACCTCACTGAAGAAGTTCACTTTGAAACATGGCAGATTTTAGCTTATGATCTGGGCCCGGTTGCATGAAAGTCCTTAAGTAATTTGACTTAGGGATATCCCTGAGGGGGAAAAATCCCTGAGGTAAGGGATTTCTTTAGCAGCGTTGCAACAAACGTCTTAACTGTCACCCTTACCTAAGTGCTTCTACTAAGCGTTTCACGGTAGTTTTTTAGCAGCGTTGCAACAAACGTCTTAACTGTCACCCTTACCTAAGTGCTTATACTAAGCGTTTCACGGTAGTTTCTGGCAACATACGGCAATGGGCGCCACGGTTACTATAGTTACTACATCTCACAATAAACAGATATGTATACATATCTATGACAATAAACAGAACATAATGAAATACAAACCTAACCAACTAAAACACAGACAAACATTAAATAAACATGAGCGCTGCCCGTTTCTGCGCTGCTTTGTGTACAGTCGTTACAGAGGAAACCGCTTTGTTTCTGCAGTGAAAGCGCCTCCTGCTGACCAATGACAGAACATTTCCCAAATGTGAAAATTAACCCATGTTTTGACGCTGCAAACACGCAGAGATGTAAATGTGAACAGGTGGACCGACAAGATAATGCATTATAAAAATATAAACAATTAAGACAAATTATATTTATATTGTTATTTAATTAATGTAATAATTTTAATAATTTAACAGTTAAATAATTAAGGGGAATACTTAATGGCAGCCTTAAGGTTCCTTAAGTTGACTCTTAGGTTTTTTTCTTGTAACCCAAGTTTCACTAAGGGCTCCCTTAACCTTATAACTAAGGGATTTCTTAGCTTAAGGGCTTTCATGCAACCGGGCCCTGACCTCCTGTCAGCAGATATGAATCCCTCAATGCTAAATGCCACATTATCTGAACATGTTTCTTGAGCTCTCAGATGTTTCTCACAGTAGTGAAGATCCGGATGAAGACTGATTGCGCAGTGTTTCATTTATCCCTCTGTGTCTGCAGTGCAGAAAAACTACTGAGCTTGTGGTTTTTGGGAATTCTTACTGTAGCCCAATGCTTAATTTTCCACCTGGCATTCTCATGAATAGAGTTCAAATGGTGTTGCAATATGTTTTTGTATTGCATACATTCCAGTAAAGGGAAATAACACCATGTTCCTTTAGAGAGAGGATGACTACAGTTTCTATGTTTGAACTCAGACTTTATACTTACACTTATCAGAGTGGATGCTGGTGTTTCAACAGTATATTTTTCCACTTGTACTCATTCTGTTCCGACTATTCTGTCTCTCTGGCCTGTGACTCATGTAGTCATGTTGTGTTTATGTATATTGTGTTTGTTACATTGTTTGTTTTGTTTAGTTTGTTCAACTGATGTATTTTTCTATCATTAACATATATTAATATATTATCATTAATATAATATTAATATTAATATAATTCATCTTTGTTGTTTTTGTAAGCATTTAAAGTAGGGTTGCACAATTAATTGAAGTAAAACTGAAATCGCGAAATTAGTGTGATTATCAAATAACAAATCTATGCACAAAGTGAAGCGCAGCACTGTGTTCACTTACACTTGAGCAGCTCATGATCCGCCAGTGTTTTTTAGCATCTCAGAGTGACTCAATTCACAATAAATGAACCACTTGAGCTCCAAGAACATCTGCTCTGAGTTTGAGTTGCTTTAGCGTGCATTTGGGAATGAAACATGCACCAACCATCTTCACAAACTTTTAGTGAGAAGCGCTTATTAAGAAAAGAAAAGCTTTCAGGACTCTGTGCAGTTTTTCTGAAAATACAAAAGCTTGATTGTTTTTATTACATAATTAATATATTATTTTTCATAAATACTGTAACAATACTTGCAATAATAATATTTCTTATTTTGTTTAATATTTTCATTTAGTAATAATGATATTCATAATAATATTATAAAAATATTTATCACATTGATATTACCATATTGATATACAATCAAAACATTTTGACCCCAAAAAAATACATGCATTTTTAAAACACAATTGTATCAGAAAAACGGCAATTAGATTTCCCCCAAATTGTGCAGCTATTTTCAAGGCATATTTTGGCTTCTCCTTAAAAGAATTCTAATTTAAACGACATTCCACTAAAACTGTGACGTTATTTCATTAATAATGATTAGTGCGTATGGTGAATGAATTATTTGATTCCCTCACTCTCCTAGACAGAAGGAACAGCAGCAGAAAGGGCTGAAAGAGCTTGAACCAATATTAATATTGCAGTGTTGAACTGCATCTATATTTGGAGCTAAATGGTGCGAGGTGAACAAAAATGTTATGTTGGGTTATGATGAGGGTTTGTGCTAATGACCCGTGCTGAGGCTAAAAAGTTCTTTAAGAAAGCCTACATGTGGGCGACTCAGACTATATATTCCCTCTATAATTTAATGCATTTCCTTCTATAATTATCACTACTGTCAATTTTCTTGCCTTTTTCATACCCCGCATTGAAAGTATTCATTATAAAGTGAGAGCAATGCATTTTTCAACCTGCTCTTTAAAAAAAAAAAAAGACTACACTTGCTAGATTTTCGCTCATTTAAGCAGTAATTACTTGAATGAGGTGTTTAAAATGCCTGCTGGTGAAGCCAGATTTCCGAGGCAAAGAATGCAAGGCTGAAAATGCCAACCACTTCTGGCGGTTCATTAAACTATTCCCACAAAACTACATCTAAATCAGGAAATGTTATTGCCAATTAACAGAATGCTCCACTGCCTTTAAAACTATAATGCAAACAATAAAACCACAGTCAGTGAATGGGACTGTCTTTTACACAGAAAGGAGGTGGTTACCATCTACACTTTGAATGCATACTGTAATCTATTTTTATGAAGCGTCATGTAGTTCCAGACATTTGATTTTGCCAGAAAACACAATTTCAGTCCACTGGTGTATTTGTTCAAGCGATTAAGCTGTAGGCCGAGAAGGAAAGTCGTGACACGAGTGAACTCACAGTAAACTAAAGTAAACACCTTCTAGAGTTACAGCGTTCAGTAACATGAGCGTCAGGGAATCTGTGTGGTCCGGTCTAATCTCAAACGCTTCAGGTATTCAGAAAAGAAAGGGGGGCATGAACTTGGTGCCAATTCATAACATTCTTTTATTTATAAGAATCAATTACTTGGAGGGAAAACGGGCTGCTTGTTAAATCTCAACAGAGAGTGCCTCTCCTGTGGAGCGTCTGATAATGAGACCACACACAGAGAGCGTATCCCGCTCCTGACAGACTCCGGATCCTCCCTAACGCATCAGACACACTCCAGCATCATGTTGTGTGCTCCGGTGGATGCATGAGAAACGTATGAGACGGCGTCGGATATCCAGCTACTGAAAATACATGTGACGCTACTGAGAGCTCTTCAGTCAACCTATCTGCCACTACAGTAAACAGTTATGGCAAACCTATGACAATGATATCGTGCAACAGCCTCTTTGAAGCCCAATGACGAGAACAAACTCACTCTCAAACTACTTAAATATTTGTGTATTTTGCATTTAACAGTTTTTTTTTCTATGTGCATTATATCTTTAAATGAATAGTTTTATATTTCTCCATCACATGATTGACAGGACTAAAGCCGTTAAGCCATTTTGTAACCGTTGTCTTTTTGTCTTCAAATCAAACTTTGTAATGTTGTGTTTCACCTGGTTTGGTTTGGTTCATGGCTTATAAACAGAGATATAAAAAAAAAAACTATGGTCTGTACTCACTGTTGTACTCGATAACTTTCTCAAGTCAAATGCAATTATTCATGAAATATAAAAATAAACCAAAAACTCGCTAAATGCCAGTTACCCAAATAAATCTCTAAAGACGATTCCCTGATCCTGTGTTCATAAAGATTTTTTAAATATTTTTGATCGAAGTCTCTTTTGCTTACCAAGGCTGCATCTAGTTGAACAAAAATACAGTAAAAACACTAATACTGTGAAATATTATTACAGTTTAATACAGCTGTTTTCTATGTGAATATATGTTAAAATGTAATTTATTCATGTGACGTAAAGCTGAATTTTCAGCATCATTACGCCAGTCTTCAGTCTCACATGATCTTCAGAAATCATTCTAATATGCTGATTTGCTATTCAAGAAACATTTCTGATTATTATCAATGTTGGAAACAGTTGTGCTGCACAATATTTCTGTGGAAACCGTGATACATTTTATTTTTCAGGATCCACAGATGAATAGAAAGTTCAAAAGAACAGCATTCATTTGAAATAGAAATCTTTTGTACTGATTTGAATTTGTTCTTACTAATTAAAAATATACATTTCCTTTCTTAAAAGATCTTACTGACCCCAAATGAATGGTTAAATGTAATGGTTAAATGTATAGCTCAGACACTCCAAATGAAGAGTGTTCAGGCTGTAATATTTGAAAAGCTGAACATGTATCTGATGTGTAAATCATGACTCACATGCTGCGTGAGGAGGCTGATGTGACTGGATGTGCTGTACTGACGAGCCGCCTGTTTCTCCACTAGTTTGCGCAGAGCAGATACGATGGCCAGCTGGTTGGACTGAGCCTGGGCCGACAGCGAGTCCGTCTCTTTCAGCAAACCAGCAGAACCAGGTCTGGACTTACTCAGACTGGGCTTCTGACTCACTGTGGGACAGAACAGAGATAAACTGGAAATAAAGTATGAGAAACATAATCCACAGGCACACATTGGGTGAAGGGGAAGGTTATCAGTTTCAAGTGGATTAATTAATTAAGATTAATTACTTTACAATTAATCCAGAACGTGGCAGCAAGATTAATCTTTAATGAGCCGAAAAGAATGCACGTCACACCTCTGTTTATCAATTTGCACTGGCTACCAATAGCTGCTCACATTAAATTCAAGGCATTAATGTTTGCCTACAAAACCACCACTGGCTCTGCACCCCTTTACCTAAATTCATTACTTCAGACTTATATGCCATCTAGAAGCTTGCGTTCTGCAAGTGAACGTCGCTGCTGGTCATATATTCTCTATATAACCATGCATGTGACAAATAAAAAAAAATCTTGAATCTTGAATGTTTATTCTTCTTTAAAAAAACACCCCTTTTAGACTTGCACTCTATTTATTCACTAACTGCTTGTTTTCTTTAAAAAAAACCTAACACTTGCTTCTCTAATCTTTTTGTATTCTATCTATTTGTTTTCTTTTTTATCTATTATACAATTAACAAAAGCAAAAAAGGCCTCTAACACTAGCTTGCTCTATTCTTTTCCTATTCTATCTTTTTATTTTAATTATTTTTTTTTTCGTTTTCTTTTTATTTATTATATGATTTAAAAACCCTTGCTACATGTACTGCGTTAAGCTAACTGAGACTTGTTATAGCACTTGCATATCATTGCTCTTTTGTTGATTTTGATTGCTTCTATTGTCCTCATTTGTAAATCGCTTTGGATAAAAACGTCTGCTAAATGTCTAAATGTAAAAGTAAGTGGTCAGATTACCGTGTCCTGCGGAGGACGGCCGTGCTGATCTCTGGATGGAGAGGTGCGTGGCTCTGGGTAGGACACAGGTGGGATGGATCGGTCGAGACGTTTCTTGGGCAGCTGTTGATGCAGTAGATTCGCTGCGTGCGGAGGCCCATTTGACACACACAGACGAGCTGTTGGCCAGTGGATGTGGCGGCGGCTGGACGTAAGGCGGCGGGAGGCAGTGCTGTAAGACGATGTGTTCACACTCCAGAGCTGCAGCGTTCGGCTGATCGCTGCCTGTTCTCTTGTTTCTGACAGCAGAAGTGTGAGTCTTGCTTGCTCTTGATTCGGTCTCTGCGGCAGTCGAAGGATTGGGTAGCACTTCAATAGCGGTGCAGTCTCCACTTTGGCTTTTCCTTTGGATGTGTCCATTTTGCAATGAGTTGCATTTGGTTTTGTTACAATGTTTAGTTGCACTACAGTTTTCTGTGCTTTGGGTTAATTTACTTTGGTCCTGGTTTCCGGTTTGAGCTGCAGTACTGTCTGTGTTTTGGATCTTGCTGATTGCATCTGCGTTGTCTAAACCATCAGAGGCGTCTGTGTTGATACACGCAGCTGCTTCAAGAAAGAGAAAATACATGAGTTTGTTATTATCAGGAAATTATTACATCCTGAAAAACAAACATCTTTCTTGCAAATCTTGCAAATTGCCATAGCGGACTCAACTCTATCACCAACATTAACCAAAATTTACAGAATCTAAAAAAAACATTAGTATTAGTGATACTAATAAATAAATGATCCTGATCACCCTGTTCGGATATATTTCACAATCATGACTGGCTGTACACTGGCTTCTACTTATTACATTTTAACATGCACGCTTACAATTACTAGCTTATTTTATGAGGAATTGTGTCATATCACTGCACTATTAATTATCATTTAAGCAATCATAAAACACTTTCACAAAGTTAGTATATGTTTACAGTACTTGATAACTATGTTATGTTGGTATTAAGGTCACAATAACAATAGGGCTCTGTTTACTTTCATTTATATTTCACAATTCACAATATTTCACAAACAATTACAAAGAAACAGCAAGTTTGTAAAGTGTGAATGCTGGAATCTGGAGATGCACGCTTAAGCAAAGGTGTTTCATCTGCTGTGTATCAACAATCATGTTTGGAGAAATATGACCTGCAAATTTACACAGCACTAATGCATTTCACCAAAAGAGGGTCTACAAGTTACAGACTCTTCTAAATTGTTATGAAAGTCTTTCCTTTAGGGTTTACATTGCTTTTTATTCAAGAAAACATCGAGTGACCAGGGGCAGTCAAGGCACAAAAAAGACCAAAACGCCATAGAAGAACCATGTAACAGTAGTACATATGCATTTGATTCTTCTGCAGGACACAACAGAAGGTATTTTAAAGAACCTTGGGGTCCAAACAGCATTGGAGCCCAGTGACTTTAACTATATGGACAAAAAACATTTTTCAAATCAAAATATCTTCTTTTGTGTTACAGAGAAGCAAGTGAGTGAGTGAAGGAAATGTTTGAGTGAACTATTTATTTTTTTTTTTAAGTTTATTTGTACTCTTAAAAACTCCAAAATCTCATTTGCGATCATGTTCACGTTCAAATGACTCCTAGTACCTAAAGATCACACGCAAGTTTGAATGTGTGTGATGGAGAATGAGATAATCAATGAATGATACTCTCAGTCTGTCACCTCACACTCACAGCATCTAACCATAAACTAACCCTTTAATAAAGCAAAAACTTTCATATTTGTTCTGTTACATATGTGACCCTGGAGCACAAAACCAGTCTTAAGTATCAATTTTTCAAAATTGAGATTCATACATCATCCAAAAGCTGAATAAATAAGCTTTCCATTGATGTATGGTTTGTTAGGATCGGACAATATTTGGCTGAGATACAACTATTTGAAAATCTGGAATCTGAGGGTGCAAAAAAAATCTAAATATTGAGAAAATCATCTGTAAAGTTGTCCAAATGAAGTTCTTAGCAATGCATATTACTAATAAAAAATGAAGTTTTGATATATTTATGGTAGGAAATTTACTAAATATCTTCATGGAACATGATCTTTACTTAATATCCTAATGATTTTTGGCATAAAAGAAAAATCAATCATTTTGACCCATACAATGTATTTTTGGCTATTGCTACAAATATACCCCAGCGCCTTAAGACTGCTTTTGTGCTCCAGGGTCACATATAATAAATAAAACCTCTAAAATACTGAAATTATAGGGATAGTTTACCCAAATTCACTCATATCATTCCAAACTCATAAGACTTTGGTAAAACTTCAAAACACAAATTAAGATATTTGTAATGAAGCCTGAGAGATTTCTGTCCCTCCAATGAAAGTCCATGTAACCAAAACTTAAAAGATCCAAAAAGTCATAAAAATATCTTAATTTGTGTTTCGTTTTATGGGTTTGGAATGACATGGAGGAGAGTAAATGATAACAGACTTTTCATTTTTGGGTGAACTATTCCTTTCAGACCACCATCTGTTATTGAAACACACTTTTATGACGTGTATTGTGTCATATTTCATGCGCGGCTGATGAGATGGCATGTGCATATAAAACATGAGGACATGTCACTCACTCTCTCTGTTCTCATCGCTGTTCCTCTCGACTCTGCTGCTGTCACACTTTGTGCCCAGAAACACGCTGGCAGACTTATTCTTCTGCGTGTAGAACGTAAGGACTTCCTCCAAGTCATTTTCACTGGAAGAACAAGCAAAATGACCACTGAAAAACATGGCTATTGCATTCGTCCTAGTAGAGCGATGTGCTCTAGATGCATCACACTGACCTCGCCTCCAGAATAAACTCCTGGAAAACATTGGAGTTGATGCAGCGTTCCTCATCTGGAATCTTGTCCAAACTCTCCACCATTTGCTTGGTTTCCTGAGGGTTATTACACAAAGTTGCCTTAAAGAGGTCATGCATTGCATTTCTTTTCTTTTCTTTTATAATGATCCATGAGGTCCACTTATAATGTTACAAACACTGTCATAATTAACTAACTTAAGACTAACTTACCGATGACTTAGAACACCTAAGCAATCATTTAGCAGCACCCTAGCAACCATCCAAACCCAGACAGCAAGGCATTTCTAACGGTTTTCAAACTACTCAAGGCTTACATAACTATCAAGCCTCTGCCAAAATGCCAGAGCAAACTGCACAGGACCTATAAAAGCTTCAAACGTACCTTCAAACTATTTCAGCTTTGGTCAAGCCAGCACACTCAAAGTCTGTATTGATAAATTGCTGTTTGCTAGTTTTCACTTGTTACTTGATTTTATTCATTATCGGCCTGCTGATCCACAAACCTGGTTATAGAGCTGTATGAAGTTTCCGAGCTGATGGGAGAGGATGCGCTGGCGGTCTGACAGACACAGCTGACGGCTGGGCTCCTCTAGACACATGTCCTGACGCAGGTTACTGCTGGCTCTCTTCAGAAAGCGGACGACCAGCTCCTGCAGAATCACACGGTCAACAGCACACATCCCACACTGTCTTTAGCACTCACATTAATAAAGTAGCTATAAAATAGACATATTAGACCAGTATCAAAGGTGCACTGACGTTCAACGTTTCTGTAACACCACAACAAACATCAAATAAATCATGTTTGCTACAGACGAAAGGCCATCATTTACATGTTGCTAGCTTGCTTTGATATACAACTGTGTGCTGCTATTATGAAGCACACATTTACATTTATGCATTTAGACATTTGCTTTAGACAAAAGCGACTTACAAAAGACTTACAAATGTGCATCATGGGGTTGTTTTAGATAAGCTGGTAAAGATATGGGCTAGTAAACATGAAGGTTCCCCATCACCACTGTTCCTCTGAACAAGACACCTTCATAAGGCGCTTGTGCTGTTTCGTAATTGTTGGTTGTACATATGTGCCAGATAATGTATATCAAATGCCAAAAATCACACACACACAAAAAAAAAAAACTAACAAAGAGTAGTAAACATTAATGTAACATTAATACTTTGCACACATTAAATCATAAATAAATAAAAAATGAGAATATATTTTAAAAACGGCATACTACTTTTTTTTTCTTTTCTTTTTTACAAATATTAAAAACATTATTGTTTATTTATTAATTATTTGTAACATTTTTAGACTATATAACATTTTATCATTTTGAATGAAAGAAGTGTGAAAAAGCACTTTTTCCTCAGTAGCCAAGACCCAAAATCATGGATTCATGCATGTTTAGTGAATAAGCATGAACTGATAAAAATGTATGCTTTTAATGCATTTAAAAAAACAAAAAAGCATCTGTAAAATGCATACATGTAAGTGTAAATACCCTTGGAGGGTACTTGAGAAACTGATATAAAAAATGCATTATTTTATTTTGGGTCTGAGCAGCTGCGTTTTAACCATGAAATGTCATAATCATAAAAATCATAACTGAGAGAAAATTCATATGCACATTCCACAACATATTAAAGTGTTGGCATTTCCAAAAACCCAACAATCAATGCAAGTCAAATTGACCCACAACATTAAATTATGTCATTTTGAGACTTATTTTCGTCAGATACTACGTGAAGTAGATATTTCAATAAAATCAGACATGGTTTACCATCTGATCGTGCTCCTTCTGTGTCCAGGCCGGTCCCATGTTGGCTTTGCTCTCGGCCAGCAGGCGCAGCTGCACACGGTGCAGGTAAGAGGAGAAGGCCATGCGTGCTTGAACTTTACTGAAGGAGGGAGGCACGAGAACAAAAAGCCATGAAATAAGAAAGCAGAAAAGAGCAGAAGAAACTAAGAGGGTGCAAAATACAACCTATTTCCAGTTTAATATGCAGAGGCAACTAGAATTAAGCCCTTTGTAGGTTGATTCCTTTGAGAACATAAACACTGTGATGCTGTTCGACCAGTATCAGATTAGGGGAGTGTTCAGGAAACGCTTCATTATTTTTAGTTATTTCTGTTACAAAACTGAAATTACACGCTTCAGCTTTAATGTCTCCATCTTGTAAACCTGCTTCATGTTGTTTGGCTCCACTTTGAAGACTTTAGTGTAAATTACAGCATTCTGGGAAATTAAGTGTTTATTCACTTACAGTTAAATTGATGAAGCTTAATGGCATGCATGTTTATGTGCATAAATTTATGCCAACATGTTTATAGTTCAGTCATAAATGAAAAGAAAAAAAAAACTTAGAACTACACTTAAAGCAGTTATATAAATGTATTTGTAGGAATTAATTGCAGTGAAATTTACACACCACAAAGATTTTTGGCTGAAAACACAATAAAACACCATTTTATATTATACACAATAAAACACATTTGCTCTGTAAAGATTGTGTTTGTATGACATAAGCTGCTATGTAATCATAATCTGTATATATACTACTGTTTAAAACAAAAGTTTTGGATCAGTAAGATAAAAAAAAAAAAAAAATAATAATAATAAAGTATAATGTATATTAAAGTATATTAAAATAGAAAAATGTTCTTTTAAATGGTAATAATATTTCACAATATTACTGTTTTACTGTATTTTTTATTTAAAAAAATGCGGCCTTGATGAGCACAAGAGACTTGTTTTAATTAAAAACTTACTGATCCCAAACTTTTGAACGGTAGTGTAAGCATGTGCCAAAAATAAGTATTACACTGATCAACACTGTCATATTCATAACACACTTGACAAAACATTGTCGGCGCTTATATGTTATTTAGGTGTAATCAGAAATATGCTTCATAATTCAAATCAGTAATCCAAACAAAATAATCCTGCATTTCATTGGCTCTGTACTTGTACTCTGCACAATGACAATAAAGTTGAATCTAATCTAATCTAATCTAATCTAATCTAATCTAACTGATCAACACTGTCATATTCATAACACACTTGACAAAACATTGTCGGCGCTTATATGTTATTTAGGTGTAATCAGAAATATGCTTCATAATTCAAATCAGTAATCCAAACAAAATAATCCTGCATTTCATTGGCTCTGTACTTGTACTCTGCACAATGACAATAAAGTTAAATCTAATCTAATCTAATCTAATCTAATCTAATCTAATCTAATCTAATCTAATCAAAGGTCAATGAAATTGGGTGTGCAGAATTTGCATAGCTGGCCACACCCCGGACATCCGGGTATAAATAGGGCAGTGTGGCATCTGCTCACCCGTTCTGTTCTGAGGAGTCGAGAAGCGTCTCAACCCACTCAGAGGCAATTCGGAGTTGTGGCATGAAGGACACAACGTCTCCATTGTGTCCATCAGGGAACGAGGGTTACCATACGTAACCGAGACGTTCCCTTTCTGTCGTTCACTCCGACATTGTGACGAGTGTATGACACTAGGGGTCCCTATACTAAATGCCTTTCATGCTTGCCGCACTCACAGCCTGTCTCGTAATGCTCGTTTATACTCGCACCCTGCTCCGCACCGCAAGTCTCCACGAGCGCATCTGACAGTATGGATGAGGCTTGACACACGCACGCAACCTGTGTCGACTCGCGCCTCGATGTTGACAAGCCAACATGTCACAACCAAATGCACCTCTCCTCCTCGTAACCTTCCAACACCCAAGACTTAAGACCTCACTATCCAACATCCGGGAGAGCCGCCATAGAGGCAGAGGGCCCCTCAGCCGGAGCCTTTTCCCATAGTAATACTCACCATAATACATCCTACCCAATGGGGAGGTAACATGTGAAGATCCACCTATGGACTTACAGAGGAAGTACCACATAGGGAAGGTACTGGGGTGGTCTCCGCATAAGGGGAGATCTACCAAGACCCAGATCCTATCGACAGAATGTCTGTCTAGGGGAACACTGAGCCTCAGGGGTAATAGCAAGTTCCTCCGTCGAACTTCGCTAAGAAAAAGTGCTTATGTGATGGAAGGGTAGTCCAGAGTTCATGAAAGGAACCTGAGCTGGACTGAATAAGCGCATAATTACCCTGGGGGGAGTAGCGCTGGTAGCAAGCTCTACACCCTGCCAGTCTCATGAGTCAAAGAACTGACGTTCAGAACTCTAGAATAGGGCTGTGCGATTAATCGAAATCGAATCGAAATTGCGATTTGAGACGTTGCGATTTCCTAATCGCAAAGCCTGCGATGTGGACGCAATATTACTCTGTTCCAGAGCATATGCATGACTTCCAACCTTGAGTTGCAATCTTACTTGCCCTGGGCAAGAGTGAGCGCACCTCCGTTCTCCCCAATCAGCACTGCTCTAGCCAACTGTGTAAACACCCACCATTAAAAAAGGAGGGGAAAGCGCTAAATGCAAGATTTACACCCTACCAGCCATCTGAGTATAAGAGCTAGGGCTCAAAACTCTAGATGAAACTGGTTCCATTTATAGATTATAAAATCTAGCAAATGTATTAGGTGTAGCCCAACCTGCAGCTCTACAGATATCTGGCTAGAGAGGCCCCATTCACCAGGGCTGCTGATGCAGCCATTCCCCTGGTAGAGTGAGCCCTCACTCCCAGTGGGCAAGGTAGGCCTCTGGCCTGATAGGCCGTTAGGATCGCATCCACAATCCAGTGGGAGATCCTTTGTCTGGAGACAGCATTCCCCTTCTGCTTTCCTCCAAAGCAAACAAAGAGTTGTTCAGAATGTCTGAAACTCTGAGTGCGATCTAGGTATGTGCGTAGGGCTAGCACTGGGCACAACAGAGACAGGTTGAGGTCCCCTTCTTGGAAGGGGATAGCTTGCAATGTTACCACCTGGTCCCTGACAGCAGTGGTGGGAACCTTGGGCACATATCCAGGCCGAGGTCTCAGGACAACGTGAGAGTCTGCCGGCCCAAACTCCAGGCATGATTCATTAACGGAGAGGGCTTGGAGATCCCCCACCCTCTTGACAGAAGTGAGCGCAGTCAGGAGGGCTGTCTTCATAGAGAGGGCACTGAATTCAACTGACTGAAGGGGCTCAAATGGATCTCTGTAAGGCCTGCAAGACCACAGTGAGATCCCAAGAGGAAATGAGACGTGGCCTCGGAGGGTTCAACCTCCGGGCGCCTCTGAGGAACCTAATAACCAGATCGTGCTTCCCCATCGATCTGTCTCCCACGTCGTCGTGGTTAGCCGCAATTGCGGCCACGTACACTTTAAGTGTAGAAGCAGACAGGTGCCTGTCTAGGCCTCCTTGGAGGAAGGAGAGCACAGATCCGATGCCACATCTCTGAGGGTCCTTCCCCTGGGAAGAACACCAATTCACGAAAACGCACCACTTCAGGTCATACAGCCGCCTCGTCGAGGGGGCTCTGGCCTGAATAATGGCATTTACCACTGCTGGTGAAAGGTCTCTGGGTTCCTCCTTGTCGTATCCAGGGACCAAAAATAAAGGTTCCAGATATCCGGGCGCGGATGCCAAATTGTGCCCTTCCCCTGAGAAAGGAGGTCCTTCCTCAGGGGAATTTGGCAGGGAGGAACTGATGCCATGAGCACGAGCTCCAAGAACCAGGTCCTGTTGGGCCAATAAGGGGCCTGACTTTGCACAGTGTCTGTGCAATGAGGCTCACTGGGGGAAATGCATACTTGAGTAGGCCCCTGGGCCAGCTGTGAGCCAGGGCATCCGTGCCAAGGGGAGCCTTGGTCAGGGAGTACCACAACTGGCAATGGGTTGATTCCGACGAAGCAAACAGGTCCACCTGTGCCAGGCCGAACCGACTCCAAATCAACTGAACCGTTTGGGGGTGAAGCCTCCACTCGCCCCTGAGCGAGACCTGTCACGAGAGGAGATCCGCTACATGATTGAGGTCACCCGGGATATGAGTGGCATGCATAGACCTGAGTCTGTGCTGGCTTCAAAGTAAGAGATGGCAGGCGAGTTGTGACATGCGATGGGAGCGAACACCACCCTGGTGGTTGATGTATGCAACCGTCGCTGTGTTGTCCGTTCAGATCAAGGGTCGAAACCTCCTCAAGGCCAAAAGCACTGTCAACAACTCAAGGCAATTGATATGCCAATGTAGCCGAGAGCCTGCTGGCAAAGTGAATCGCACAGCCGAGCCGAATGGTTCTGAGGGGAATTTGGCAGGGAGGAACTGATGCCATGAGCACGAGCTCCAAGAACCAGGTCCTGTTGGGCCAATAAGGGGCCTGACTTTGCACAGTGTCTGTGCAATGAGGCTCACTGGGGGAAATGCATACTTGAGTAGGCCCCTGGGCCAGCTGTGAGCCAGGGCATCCGTGCCAAGGGGAGCCTTGGTCAGGGAGTACCACAACTGGCAATGGGTTGATTCCGACGAAGCAAACAGGTCCACCTGTGCCAGGCCGAACCGACTCCAAATCAACTGAACCGTTTGGGGGTGAAGCCTCCACTCGGTTCAGTTGAAGTAAGAGATGGCAGGCGAGTTGTGACATGCGATGGGAGCGAACACCACCCTGGTGGTTGATGTATGCAACCGTCGCTGTGTTGTCCGTTCAGATCAAGGGTCGAAACCTCCTCAAGGCCAAAAGCACTGTCAACAACTCAAGGCAATTGATATGCCAATGTAGCCGAGAGCCTGCTGGCAAAGTGAATCGCACAGCCGAGCCGAATGGTTCTGAGGAGCCATCGGGAGGGATTGGAGAGACTTAACCAAGCATCCAGATACCCTGCCAACGGTCTCAAAGTTGCCACATGTGCCACCGACGGATGAGGGAACATGAGTTCGCCAGCATGCGTCGTGTTGGCTGAGTGATAGACCCTTTGCATCTGAACGTGAGGAGACAGAGTGTCTGTGTCCAAACAGGTTCTGATGCATGGTTTCAGCGTCTGGATGTCGCAAATGGGAGGGCCAAAAACGCTGTGTGTGTGACCCAGAGAAGAAGGAAATTGCTCTTTTATTGACCAGGTGGTGGCTATCTGCCAGGTGGCAGACAGCCGTGGAGGAGCCGAATCCACCTCCCGTCCCCCCGTCGGAGATGGATCCAGGCTGGCCAGATGGTCCCTCCTCCCTGGGTCGCCCATCTCAGGAATGCTTTGAAGCCTTGTGAAGGGTTCCTGGTGCCGTGATGATGAGCTGGTGTTGCCACCTTCCTGCAAGTGGTGGGCCGTTGGTCAGGCTTGACTGAGCAATCCTCGCAGGGGGCCGTCACCGGTGATGAGCAGACGAGGGCTGCTGACTCGGGGGTGCAGGAGCAGGACCTGACCAACGCCGAGGCAGAATGTGTTTGATGTCCTGGACCACTAAAGTGGACATCGCCCTCCCCAGAGCCTGCGCCGGGACCTTCGTAGCCTGAAGGGCATAGTCAGTCGCCGAGCGCAGTTCCTGCAGTACCTGTGGGTTGGGACCACCCTTGTGCAGCTCTTTCAATGCTTTGGCCTGGTAGGCCTGCAGGATGGCATAGTCAGTCACTGAGCGCAGTTCCTGCAGTACCTGTGGGTTGGGACCACCCTCGTGCAGCTCTTTCAACGCTTTGGCCTGGTAGATCTGCAGGATGGCCATAGCGGGCAGGGCGGATGCAGCTTGTCCAGAAGCCGCATAAGCCTTCGCCACTAGGGACGAAGAGAACTTACAGGCCCTGGACGGGAGTCTCGGGCGGGCCCGCAAGATGGCAGCGTTCTGCGGGCAAAGATGCACCACAATCGCTCTCTCCACCTAGGGAACCTCCGTATAACCCCTCACTGGACCCCCATCGAGGGTGGTGAGGGCAGAGGAGCCGGTGTACCGTGCTCTGGCCGAAAAAAGGGGCCTTCCAAGATTTCGTCAGCTCCTCGTGCACTTCCGGGAAAAAAGGCACTGGGGCCGAGCGCGGCTTAGTTTCGCGCTCAACACCCAGAAACCAATCATCCAGCCGCGCACACTCGGGGAGACCACTCCAGCCCGATGCTCTTGGCTGCCCAGGCAAGCACGGCTGCTATCTCAGCATCAGCCTCAGACTGAGGCTCAGTGCCCGTAGGTGCTTGCTCAGCCAAGTCATCTGCTTCCGATGGCTCAAGCCCGCCCTCCCATACTGCGATTGACAGCTTGTCCTGCTCACGAGCCCCGAATGAGAGATTGAGCCCGCCAAGGGACGAAGCAAGGGAAGAACAGGAAGCTTGTGGAGATTGCCCCGGCGAAACTAATCCCTACTTCCCCATGCTCTTACGCGGCGCACATCACTGCGGCCTCATACCCAGAGCTAGAAGAACCAGAGCGGCAAGCAGCCGCGTTGACTCGTGGTCTTTTGCCGAAGAACCCGAGCCGCGAGCGTAACATGCCGATGGGAAGTGCCTCGCAAGCGGGGCACGAACCATCCACAAGTGCTGCCTCAGCGTGAGCACGGCCCAAACACTGAATACAACGCTCGTGCCGGTCGTCTTTTGAGACGTGCCAACCGCAACCAGAAACACACGGACAGAAAGGCATGATGAAACGCACAATTCCACCGTGTAGCTCTTTCAGAGAAATTGTACTCTTTTTAGAGGAAATTTGCTCTTCTAGAGATCCCCGTTGAAGCACCTAGGGGTACTCTCACAACACTTATCCGTGTATGAGTAGGGAGAGACTGCTGACCGTGCCTTAGATCTAATGACGAGGAATCAAGAGGTGAATGAACGCAACTTCTCCGTGAGTGACGCTGCATTCGGCTCCGAAAAACAGAACGAGTGAGCAGATGCCACGTTGGCCTATTTATACCTGGATGTCCGGGGCGTGGCCAGCTATGCAAATTCTGCACACCCAATTTCATTGGCCTTTTCTCAAAGATGTCAGAGGTGTTTGGATACACTCGACACAACGTCGGAGTCAATGACAGAAAGAGAACATAAAATTAGAATTAAATTCTGCATCCTGTTTGCTGACTCAATTCAAACTGGATGTGAATTCAAAGGCATTCCCAATCACTCTGAATGGTGCCCAGCCCAGGTAAACACTGGCACCATGACAAACACACACAAAAAGGCCTTTTAAGAACACAAATTGCGCATATATACTCATGGCAGGTTGTTTCGGCAGACGGATGACGCACATGTGCACCTCACCACTACCGCCATGCGGTACGTGTTACTGCAAACATAACAACATTCGAGGCAGATATGAGGGTAAGAAATGCCCTCCACGCTGCTCCAACAACCGTGAGCTATTTACATGCTCTGAATGATGAGAAGATAAGCAAGGAAAGTACGACGAAACGGAAAATAAATGTTTCGGAAAAAGCAGTCACACAAAAACAAAGATATACTGTACTGTAACGGCCCCGGTCCCTTCCCGGCCCTGGCAGGCGCAAAGGAATTTCTACAAACTCAGACATGTCATTATAATTCCTCGCTCAAATTACAATTCAGCCTCTTGGACTGCGAGTCTAGAGGAAACTGGAATCTTTATTGCACTTTGGACAGGAGTATGTAATATTCATTAATGTCAGCGTATAAAAAGAGCAGGTCTAAATATTTTTGTAGGGCTATTGCATAACGTGCAGGGGGAGGGAATATGTTTCAACAGCTTCCAGGACTCCTGCAAAATGTTAAACAAAGGAAAGACAGTCTGACTCCAGCAATTAGGCGGCCAATAAGAGTGAGCCATTCTACGCCGAGGTCAGGGCTGATGTGCTGATTGGCCAGCGCGGGAGGAATCTGCTTCCTGTGTGAATGAGACTGTGAAAGTAGCAATGAAAACATGTGAAGGTGCTGGATGAAAAGGACACCACGGCGCAGCCAGAGTCTCAGACTCTCTCAATCCCCAAGCCTCTTTAAGCAGATCCAAGTGTGTGTGTGGGTGTGTGTGTGTTTGTGTGTGTGTGTGTGTGTGAGAGAGAGTGTGTGTGTGTGTGTGTGTGTGTGTGTGTGTGTGTGTGTGTGTGTTTGTGTGTGTGTGTGTGTGTGTGTTTGTGAGTGTGTGTGTGTGGTCGAGAACTGATTCTTAGTCAGAACTGCTTCCGTCTCGTCAATGACTAAGCTTACATGTGCACAAATAATGCGATTATTTCCAATAATCAGAGTAAGGACTTAATCGCATTATGATGTTTACATGTCAAGAGTAAAGCTCTTCACTCCTGTTTACATGCAATTTCCATTATTCATATTATTCTCTAAGAACTGTGTTTTTTTTTTTTTAATTATTAAAATTATTTACATACCCCACTGCACAGCACAAATGATGGACTCAGAAAGATTAGGTGTGTTACTGGCCGCTGTTTTAATTTATTTACATCTAATGCAAAACACTTGTATGGTTGTATTCCATCCTCTGACATTTTTTATTCTGTGTTTTTGTCCATCAATGTACTGCATTGTTTCCTTGGCTCCCCAGAAATGCGATGCTTTCCTCCTCGCCATCGTTTCTAATCTGCGAATTACTGCAGGTGCATGTCACGTCATTCATGTACGTCACAAGCTCAAGCGCACTTTGGTCAGAGGGGCAATACTGCGATTAAGGTGTTTACATGCCTGTATAATTCGATTAAAATCGGTGTACGGCACCTATGTTAATATGATTATGCTTGCTGCGATTATGAGCTTAATTGCATTATTTAGATCGAAGTATTGCCTTTACACGAGGTAAAGTTTAATATTGCCAAAATCTCATTATAATCAAATTAAGAGGGTGCATGTAAACGCACTGAATGATACTGGAAGGAAATACTCCTGCATGGCTACTGAATACGCAGCGCAGACAGAAGTAATGCCATGTTATTTAAGTTGTGAGGTGCAACTGAATGCGATGAGAAATTGTTATTTTGTGCCGTTCAGTCTAAGTAAATAAATTGACAACACATCTGTCAAAACTGCATTACTTTCTTTACACCCTGGAACCTAAAAGAAGATATTTTGAGAAGTATCTGTTTTTTTCCATGCATTAATCACCAAAATTGTGTGGTTACCAACATTCTTCAAAATATCTTCTTTTGTTTTCCACTAAAGAAATAATGAAGAAATAACAGAATGACATGAGTGTGAATAAATGATGACAAGATGATCACTTTTAGGAGAACTCTCTCTTTAACTTCAGAAAAGCACTGAGAAATGCAGGAAAAGTCAAAAACAGGTCAAGATGGCAAGATGGTACGAGCTGACTCAGACATCTGATCAAACTCGGATCCTCTCTACAGAAACCTCTAATCTCCCCCGCAGGAAAGTGTAAGGGCCAGCTCGTTACCCATGATTCTGAGTGTCTACACTGACCTGAGGTCCCATCCTTGCTGGAGAATGTGGAGCAGGTTGACTTTGGGTTGTGAGGTTTGTTCCAGCGCAGTGTTTGTGTGGAGGTGAGGTGATTTCAGCTCTATCTCTCCCTCAACCCCGTCCTCATTCTCACTCATGTGAGGGGACTGAGATGCTTTCAGACCTAAAAACACACATCATATTATCATTTTAAAATACTACAGGACTAGTTTTTAGCTTTGAGGAAGTGATGTGTCATTTAACTTCTGTCATATACCACAACTAAAGCTTTTCCCGTTGTGCTGTCCGACGCACCTTCATTAAGGATTTAAACTTATCCAACTTTCTGTGTAAAAAGTGTTCAAGTGCTGCTGGCTGGCATCTCATTCAATAGCATCTCAATCAATAAGAAGTGGAATCTAATCGTGGAAATGTATGGGATTGGCCACTGTAAAAACAGCATCAGGAAAGATCTACACAATTCAAGCACTTTTATGTAATAAGGGGTTTATAAAAGTAAAAGATGTGGATTTTTCTTTTAATTTTGATTTCAAAGTCATAAAACCTTTTTTTTCTCTCTTGTATGGTTATTATTGATAAATTTAATGCATCCTAATTAAATAATAACATTCATTTAATTAATTTTATTCTTACTTACAGGTGCATCTCAATAAATTAGAATGTCGTGGAAAAGTTCATTTATTTCAGTAATTCAACTCAAATTGTGAAACTCGTGTATTAAATAAATTC
>NW_015547660.1:385975-394879 GCF_001515605.1 Sinocyclocheilus anshuiensis | reverse complement strand
ACTTCAGTCTGTGTGCATTGAATTTATTTAATACACGAGTTTCACAATTTGAGTTGAATTACTGAAATAAATGAACTTTTCCACGACATTCTAATTTATTGAGATGCACCTGTACTTCAAACTTCTGAATGGTAGTATATCACTGTTTCAACAAAATATGTTTTAAACTGTTTCAAAATTGTTTTCAGCATTGATAATCAGAAATGCTTCTTGAGCAGAAAATCAGCATAGGATGACTTCTGAAGGATCATGTGACACTGAAAACTCAAGATTTCAATATTTAATGAGTGAAAATGATATACATCAGTTTTCACTCAAACTAGTTGTGCAATCATTACCTTCAAGAGCAAAATGTAAAATTGTATAAAAGTTTATGTTACATTAGTGTCAGAGCCTTGAGATTAATATTTTACTGAACATCATTTCTAAACTATAATTTGTAAAATTATGCAAAAATGTAGAAAATATGATTAAATTGTGTGTATTTAGGATTAGGGTTGCAAAGGGGTGGAAAATTTCCGGTAAATTTCCAGAAACTTTCCAGAAATCCCTGGAATATTCCAAAAAATCCTGGAAAGTTTCCAAAATTTCTGGAATATTTCCTAAATTTACTGGAAATTTTCCACCTTTTTGCAACCCTATTTAGGATACGTAAAAAGCTAGCTGTAAAACTGGACAAAATGCCATTTCCGCTACAGAATGAATAGATTTGAGATGTTGTGGAAAGTCAGAAAAAAGAAAAAGAAAAAAAAACTATGAACTCTCCTGTGATCTATGTGTATCAACTGCAGGACATTGGTGTAACCAAATAAATACAATTTCAACTTATTAACTGGACAGAGTCAAACATTGCAGATGATTTTTAGTAAATGCTCGTTACCAGATATGAGCTGTCTCTCAATGAATCGCGCCCAGCACACATATCATGCAAACGCACCTGCTCGTCTTCTTCCGGTGGAGGCTCGCCCGGGTTTGCGTCTCTGCTTGCGCGTCTCCAGACTAAGAAGCTTCCTTTCATATTGGACTACATGGTGCGTGTAGAAGGTCCCCACAACCAGAGATATATCATCACTCACCCTGTTCCTGTGGAATAAAACACGGCAAAACAGACATTTATAACCTTTTGTGTTTGTTTGTTGTTTGTGCATTCAGAGGTTGAAATTACAGGCACTAACCTCGATCGGGAGATCACAGATCTGAGAAACAAAGAGCAACAGATCATTTTAAACAAATGTGAGTCTGGGAAAGCTATTCTAAAACATTCTAGAGAAAAGCTCACATAAACTTGGCCATATTGGAGTTTAAAGGAACAGTTGATCCAAAAAATGTTAATTTGCTGATAATGTGCTCACCCTCAGGACATTCAAGATTAGGATGAGTTTGTTTCTTCATCAGATTTAGAGAAATGTAGCATTGCATCACTTCTCTGCAGTGAATGGCTGCCGTCAGAACGAGAGTCCAAACAGCTGATAAAAACATCACAATAATCCACAATCCAGTAACACCACTCCAGTCCATCAGTTAACATCTGGAGAAGACAAAAGCTGCGTGTTTGTAAAAAATAAAATAAAATACATCAAGACGTTTTTAATCCATAATAATAACGCTTCCTCCAGTGAAAAGTCCATCTCCTGTTGTCTCTCACATCAAAATTCAGCCACATATTTGTGTAGAGCTGTTTTGGCTTGTAAACGGTGCTTGATCTGTGCAGATTTCTCTCCTGATTCACACCAGACCACTTTTTCACTGCAGAAAGTGAAATTAATTTTGGCCAGAAACAATGATTAAAAATGCCTTGATGGATTTATTGCAAACACGCAGCTTTTGTCTTCTCCAGATGTTAACTGATGGACTGGAGTGGTGTGGATTACTTGTGGATTATTGTGATGTTTTATCAGCTGTTTGGACTCTCATTCTGACGGCACCCATTCACTGCAGAGCATCCATTGCTGAGACACTGATGCAATGCTACATTTCTCCAAATCTGATGAAGAATCAAACTCATCCCAATCTTGTATGGCCTGAGCGCGAGCACATTTTTAGGTCATTTTGATGTTTGGGTGAATTATTCCTTTAAGGGCTCCTCCAAGAATAACAATCATTTTATCAGCCCTATCAGAATAAGCCCTCAGGCTGAAGATTCCTTAAATAGATTAAGATCTTTCCAACCACGGTGGAAAGACTTACCTTCCATGGAAAAGTTTATTAGCCAACATGGCGTTCATAGAGGTCTTGTATTCCAGATAACCACTGAGAGAGAGAGAGAGAGAGAGACATAATTACAGACAGATTAATTACATAACAAGTCCAAACAAATTCCGTGGTAAACAATCAATCCTTTTGGTTTCAGCATTGACTCTTATGCAAACGAGAAAAATACAAGCTGAATGAGAACATGATGTTTCCTGCACTTTTCAATTGTGTAAAAACTGTGTACTGCTAAAAAAATGAGAAAACAATGTCTGTTAGCTTTCCTCAACAACTGCCCTGCATGTTTATGACAAAACACATGTAACGATGGGTTAGATGCTTTATGGTGACTGCATCGGTCACGCTTGAGCAATATTACTACGCTCTGCCTTCAAGCAGCTAGAATTAGCTGCTGCATCACTAACTGTCTAATGGTGCGACCGTGGTGTGAAATACAAAATTATGAGGTGCTGAACATTAAATGACTGCACAATTTTTCCAGACCGAGCTTAAACAAGCATTTGAAAATCTTTAGCTATTTTCCTGTGTCAATAACAATATATTTTGGGTGAAGTAAATGTTTATTTAAGTCATGAATGTCTCTTTCAGTCAAGCTGTTATAACACTATCCCGTTATGGGACAGCGCCTGCTTCCGAGCGCATATTCAACATGTCTTTAGGCAATGAGAATGAAATATTCACACAGGGATGGAGTAGTAATTAAGCAAGCACTTGGGCCAATGCTAAATAAAAATCATTTAAAAAATAAAAATAAAAACATTGAAAAAACCTTGGTTTACAACCTACAGGAAACATTACAGAAACCTGCTCTAGTAATCTCTGCATTCATGTTTGCTTCAATCATTTTCAGCAGAATAATATGAATTGAATACATGTAAGTGTTCACATCATTATTATTCTGAAGTGCATTCATGCTTTTTAATTATGTGGACCCACTATTAAGTGTCTTTAACTACTACATTTAATTTAACAACTTACATTTAAATGAATCATTTAATACAATGCACTTATTGTGTATATATGTTTTACATTGTACTTATATTTAAAAGTACCTTCCTGTACTATACATTACATCTGTAATTAATTTCTGTAGTTACATCCATAATTACACTGTTGATGCTACCTCTACCCCTTAACCCACCCTTAAACCTAACCTAAACTTAACCACAGCACCAACCTTACCCATGTATCGGCAAAAGTGTTATAATTCAACAATTATTATTATATATTATTATTATTATTATTATCATTTTGTTTTGATGTAAGTAAATAGTAAAGACATAAAAAATACATATAATGTGGGTCCAATTAATTAATAAAGTGATAAAAGAATGGTCTGCTTCAAACATTACTGCTTCAAGTATTATTTGAATTATTTGAAAACAATTATTTCCCGTAACTTCTAATAGACTAGCCCATTTTACGATGTCTTTTTACTACAAAAATAGTTTCTATTAGCTTTGTTCCAGTGCAATTCAAACAGATACATACATAAACAACAAAAGAGTTTGATTTATTTATGCATGTATTTATTTATCTTTTTTTTTTTTATTAAATAAAATTCAAGGGTATCAATCATTTCGGCCACATCTATAGATCAGGGTTATTTTAGTATTACTTATAAACTATTATACTTTTAAGTAATATTTGGAATATTTTGGCCTGTTGACAACAAGAATGAAAAACCGTAACAATAACTATATTAGCACCCACTCCTTCACACAATAATGTTTTGTTTATTATAAGCACACGCTGCAGTTTTGTCGTCTGCCACTTTAAATGCTCGAGCTCATTAAAGTCTGTCTGTCAATGTTTTTATTGTTCATCAGCTAAAAAAAAAAAAAAGGAATAATTCTGAAAGTGATTCCAAAAATATCTTTCCTCTGTGCTTATGTTATACTTGTGGTGTTTTTTTTTTTTTTTTTAATTTTTCCTCTGTGCTTATGTTATACTTGTGGTTTTTTTTTTTTTTTTTTTAATTTAGAAAGATTTTTAAAATATATCTTTATTGTTATTGTTATCATCCTTGGTGTGAATGGGCCTTTAAGTTTTATTTTAATATTTTCAGTTTTAATTTAAAATTTCAGTTTATTTTTTATGTGTTTTTGTCATTTTATTAGGTTTTTTAATATATATTATATTCAGGTTTAATTTATTTATTTTTACTCAGTTTTAGTTCTTTTTTATATTTCCAATTTGAATGCTTTAGTTAGTTGCCAAGGCAACTTTTCTCATTTCCCTTTAAAGTTTTCATCTAATATTAATATTTTATTTGAATAGTCCTAGTTTTATCTAGCAATAATAACCCTGCTGTAGATCTGAACGCCAAAAAAGTGTGACTCCATTGACATGTTGTAATCCATATTTTACATGCACAATCTTCTTAGCCTGTTGTTCAGTAATGATACCCACTCGTGCTTGCAGAGGGTAACCCATCAGTATTCAGAGGCAGAGCACACGAGAGCACATGCATGACTGATGGAAATGATGGACGCATGACTTGGCATTGCTGCTATCTCATTTTCATTGCCCATCAAACATACTCATGTATAAGGCAAAAAGAAGAAAGACTGGGGCTGGCACTGATTGCTCTGGTCTAAGCACATCTGGTTGTTGGGGGTATCTGATCTAACGGAGGGTGATCCCTGTAACCTGTTCACAGATGTTTCATATCAAAAGTAAGTGGTGTAATGCTGCACCTGAACATTATTATTTTATTCTAGTCTTCAATTGTGTTTATGTTAGCATCCTTACTACGCTAAAAATGGTGCAGGATTTACTTTGAAACAACTTTCCCTCAAAAATAGCATTTTACAAAGAATTCGTATCACTTATAAAGAAACAGCAACATTACATTTTGAATCAGAAAGACTGAACTAGTATTCTTTTTTTTTTTTTTTTTTTTTAAACGTCAAACGTACTCCAATAAACTCCAAAAACAGTGTAGAGCATTATTAGAGTCACTAGTTATTTTAGCCTTTAAGTTTATTTCTCAAATAAAATCAGTGAATGATGTTGAACAAACCATCTTAGATCATCTTTGTCTCTTAAAGCAGTCATGAACTGAGAAATCAAATTCACTTGATCTTCATAACAGGTCAATGTACTATAAAAACCCTCCTGTATGTTTCAGAATTCAAAACTTTCTCATTAGTTCAAAAACAGCTTTTATTGAATCCAAGCTAAGAAAACGACTCGTTTTGGAATCTGTCACATTATGACATCGTAGTGCGACGAAAGACCGCCTCTGCAGGAGAAACACTTGCTAACTTTTCTCTGAGATCAACAAACTTAAACCATCGTCCATTGCTATTAATAGCTCTGTTGATCTTTGTGAATGCTTTGTGAATGTGAATGTCTTTTTTCCTACGTAAAATTGATAACATTTACCAAGATTTTTCTCCATCTGTCTCTCCCCACCTTTCTCCATGTCTGATAGGTGACCCACTCAACACTTTCTTACCCACAAATATATCTGCGGTCAAACAACTGATTATCAAATCTAACTCTGCCTCCAGCACACTCAAAACTCCTTTGCCTTCACTCATCCATTCTATTACTCATATTATAAACAGATCCCCTGCCACTAATTATGTTCCTCAAGACCTAAAAGTAGCTGCCATCACCCCAATCCTTAAGAAACCTGGTCTTGATAACAGATCTGAACAATTTTAGACCAATATCAAACCTCCCATTTGTTGCTAAAATACTTGAGAAGGTAGTTGCAGCACAACTGCAGTCTCATTTAGAGAAACATAATCTTTATGAGCAGTTTCAATCTGGTTTCCGTCCCTCTCACAGCACAGAAACAGCACTTTTAAAAATGGTTAATGATCTCCTTCTGGTTTCTGATTCAGGTGCCCACAGTATCCTGGTTCTCCTTGATTTGAGTGCAGCCTTTGATACTGTTTGCCACTCTGTTCTTCTTTCTCGACTATCTGCTATAAGTATAACTGGTGCTGCTCTTCAGTGGCTAACTTCATATTTATCAGATAGACAGCAATTCGTTAGGATAAATAAGAATAGATCTCACACTATCACTATTTCCCGTGGTGTCCCCCAAGGTTCTGTACTTGGTCCACTTCTATTTCTCATTTACGTGCTGCCACTGGGTCAGATCATCAGATGTCATGGTCTCAATTTTCATATATTAATATGATATGAGATATTCAAATCTATTTTACGGTTCAACCCAACTCAGTTTGTCCACCCCTTTCTATTGTTTCCTGTCTTCAAGAACTTAAAACCTGGATGTCAGATAACTTTTTGCAATTAAGTGCAGACAAAACTGAAATCCTGCTGGTTGGCCCTAAATCACAGAGCTCCTCCCAGTATGACATCTTCATAGATATTGATGGTGTCCAAATTAGGCCCTCAACAACTGTGCGGAGTTTGGGAGTATTGTTTGACTCTGCGTTATGCTTTGATTTACATATTGGTCAGATTGTTAAATCTTGCTTTTACCAATTGCGGAATATTGTTCATATACGTCCCTCACTTAATTTTGGAGATGCTGAAACTATTATCCATGCTTTTATAACCTCCAGATTGGATTACTGTAACTCCTTATATAGCGGCTTACCTGCCAAAGTTATTAATCTCCTCCAAATGGTACAAAACTCTGCTGCTCGAGCCCTTACATTTAACAAAAAATCTGCACACATCATTCCCATCCTTCACCAACTTCACTGGCTTCCTGTGGCCAAACGTATTCAGTTCAAACTCTTAGTTTTAGTTTATAAGTCCTGTCACAGCCTCGCACCTCAATACCTTGCTGAGTTAGTGCAACCATACATTCCTGCATGGACGCTCAGATCTAGCAATGATAACTTGCTTGTTGTGCCCAAGTATAAACTCTCTACGGTGGGTGGTAGGGCTTTCTGTATTATAGGCCTAAGCTATGGAATAAGATGCCCCATAATATTCCTGCTGCCTCCTCTCTCCAGGCCTTTAAGTCTCAACTTAAAACTCATTTATTCACTTTGTTCTCTAAATAACTCATTTACCTCTCTGTTTCTCTAATTCTCAACTTCTGTTTGTATGACATAAGACCACCATTTTGTGAAACGTCTTTGGCCTCTTGACTGTCTGGTGTATTTTGTTTGCCAATTTGCTTGGAATTTTAATTTTTTTTGTAAAGTGTCCTTGGGTTCTTGAAAGGCGCTATAAAAATAAAACATATTATTATTATTATTAACTTTATAAGTGGACCTCAAAGAATATTATAAAATAAAATAAAAATGCAGTTCATGACCCCTTTGGCTAAACCATTGGGTTTACCACACTCTTGCACTAAATTTGAGCATTTTATTTTTATTTTTCTACCTCAACACAGTCTTAGCGAGGTCAAACTTCTGCCTTGTGCTGTAACATGGACAAAACAAAGACTTCAGATGATGTCGATTATTTGCTTTTCTGAACTTGTGAAGAGTGATCAGTGTTATTTTACAATCATTGAGAGACTATTATAGCTTTTATTAATATTTTGACATTTTATTTTTATATTTTGTTATCGTTTTAATATTAGTTAAAAGTTTTAGCAATTTTGTTGTGTTTTCATTATTTTTATTCGTTTATATAGTTTTTAATTAGTGCTGTCAAACGATTAATCGCGATTATCACATCCAAAATAAAAGTTTTTGTTTACATTATGTATGTGTACTGTGTATATTTATTATGTAAATATAAATACACACACATGCATGTATATATTTCAGAAAAATATGTTATGTTTATATAATAAATATTAGGGATGCACCGATACCGATACCGATACGTATCGGGCCCGATACTGAGCTCCTGTACTCATACTCGTACTCGTTAAAATGCCCCGATACCAAACACCGATACCACACAGCATGTGTTAAGTGCCGTATTCAGACAATGAAACACCGACAACAGAACAACAGACAGCAGAATGGAGTTATTAGAGATTAAGGATGTCTACTAAGTATATGTATGCAATGAATATAATGTTAAACATTCTGTATTGACTGTATAGCCGATGTGCGCGAGCTGATAAACAAAGCAAGCTGAGTGGATTGAGCACGCGGCGGCGCAGATGCGCGAGCTTGTCGAGTGAATATACCTTTCTCACAGACATCACTGAAAAGTTTGTAGTTCGGTCGGATACGTCAAAAACAAGTAAGTAAAACAATGCACAAGTTACTTGACGGTAGAGAGAGAGAGAGAGAGAGAGCGTGCGCGCACTTCTGTTGTGTGATCTTTGATGTTCACTCACTTAGCACGCATCATTTGGATCAAACTATAAACATCATTTATTTTCAACCTTAGGCATACACGACTTTCTGGCAAAAGTGAATCTAGCAGCCTGTGTGAAATGCGCTAGTCTGTAGGCTACTATTCTGCATCAGTACAAATTATACGTGCACGTGTTGCATGTTTTGCTTGCTTGAGTGTTTGTGCATTATATGAGTGGCTTTGGAATATAAATCGCAGTACGTTTCAGATGAAAAAACGCGACTTCTATTTCTGAAAATATCACAGTTAGGAGATTTATAACGAGTGATTCCCTACATTAGCGTGTGATTACAGTACTAAGCCGCTGCAATGTAGCAGCTCCAATGCTATTAAATTAAAGATGATGTATCATAGAGCAAAAAAATGAACAGTGAAAGTAACAAAAACTTGTAAAATACATTTTAATGGGCATAATTAAGTGTGAAAATAACC
>NW_015547660.1:385402-385892 GCF_001515605.1 Sinocyclocheilus anshuiensis | reverse complement strand
TTTTAGATATTTCATTTATTTCAGTTATTGTTTAAGTAATGAAAGGTGGTTTCTGGTTTAGTTTTAGTTTACTATAATAACCTTGAGTGTGATGATCAGAAAGCGTCTGAGCTCCTTCCCGTTGAGGAGATCTGTGCAGACAGCAGATGGTCATCCTCACACACCACTGTTTGCTTTTACTCGTTAGACATGATTGCAGCATCTGATTTAGTGGCTGGCAGCTCAAGCTTGGCAACCAGCAGAGTTTTGCAGCTCATGTTGAGTTACAGGTGATTTGGCCTTAAAAATGGAAGAGTGCAGAAACATAACACCTCTTACACCTTAACAAAATATAAAATAAAAAAACAATGGCAGACATTTAGGGAAAGTGAGCAGAGATAAAATATTTGTCATTATTTTATCTTTGCTATTACAAAATAAGAACAAAGATATACATTACAAATACACATAATATACAAATAAAACAAATAGTGCTTTATTTTTCAGGTAC
>NW_015547660.1:384485-385321 GCF_001515605.1 Sinocyclocheilus anshuiensis | reverse complement strand
TAACAGCTGTCTAATTTTTTGGTTGATTGTAATCCATTAGGCTACATACCTTTATATCAAATTTATCTAACATTATCAAGCTGAATTTGTTCTGACTCAGTTTAATTCTGAGTTCTTGTTATATTTTATTACCATTTTCTAAACTATAGCGAATAAACTGTGATAATCTGAGAAATGCTGAAGGTGTCTGAATAAAATTTGGGTTTGACTGTAACTATGCCACCTCCATGCTTGAAGTCACTATGAAACAGCATTTAGTAAAGTGACAAATTTCCACATGACTTTTATCTATCATCAACAAATTATTAGTTTATGAAAAGTAGTCTTTATGGCTATGGCTAGTTGGAATGCCAGCATACTACTCTAACTTCTGTTGCAGTATGTATTATACTATATGTGTTAAAGTATGTATATTGTATACTATATACTATATTATACTATGTATACTACACAATATTTAGATTTTCTGTATGCGTGGAATAATACATCAAAATACACACTATCAGTGTTGTTATTTTAATGAAAACCTCAGTCAAGAGCAGTGAGTGATTTTTTTCTGTGTTTTGTTGTTTTATTAACATTAAAAGAATAGTTCACCAAAAAGGACAATTCTGTCATCTGTCTTTCAATAGTGTTTCATGTTTATAAGATAATTTACTCAAGTTGTTTTAAACCTGAATTAATTTATTTCGTAAGTTATTTTTGAAGAATGTGGGTAACCAAGCAGTTGCTGGTCCACAGTAACTTCCATGGTATTTTATTCCTACTGTAAAAGTCAGTGTGGACCAGCTACTGTTTAGTTACTCACATTCTTCAAAATATCTTCTTTTGTGTTC
>NW_015547660.1:381117-383968 GCF_001515605.1 Sinocyclocheilus anshuiensis | reverse complement strand
AAACTTTTATTTTGTATGCGATTAATCGTTTGACAGCACTATTTTTAATACATTTTTATTTCAGTTTTGGTTCTAACTATTTTAGTACATCACGTTTAACAATGAAAATGAGAAATGTTGCTGAAATATATACATTAAAAGCGCATGCAGAACAGCACGTGAATTAAATGTTTAACCGGTAGCTTTAAAGCAGATGGAAATAATGTAGTTTTGTGATTGCGCATAAGTGCAGTGTTATATGTCGCACTGTACAGCCCTGCTTATAGGTGAAGTCAGTATGATCTCAGGGTTTCAGAAAAACACAAGAGTCCAATCTTAAGCTGACTCTGGCAACATACACACACCACAATTTCGGGAATCATTTAAACACAGAAGTGAATGTCTTAACTTACAACTCAATGCGTGTACAGATGGCTGGCATTGTGATCTCTATTTTAATCGATTCTCATTTTTACGAAACAATATCGAGTCTTAAATCCCAAGAATCGATTAGTCTAGCCTGTTTTCAGTTAATGGATGGAACATTGTAGCGCGCCTCCCATCCAATATATCGCAATAAGCATTGTGCTTTAGTACTTTTAATATGAAACAAAGTTTAAGTCAAAGTTTTTTTGTTGTTCAAAAAATATAAACAATTCCAAGCTTTTGACAGGTAGCATAAATCAATTCAACATTTTCTGATCTACAAATCATCGTTCTGTCCTTTCATTCTCTCACCTGTAAAGTTCCCAGGTGTCCGGAGTAGGAAAGATCCGAACAAACCCACCCCTCCTGTCATACTCCTCCTGTGCCCTCCTCAGCACTTTCATCTGTGCAGGGGAGACAATAAAACATGCTGTTCAATATCAAATATGTCAGGAGCAGCCAAGAAGAAAGAGCATACATCAGCCTGCTATCTTCAAATAAATTCCTTAGCGTTTGGCTAAAGTAATGGTAACCCCATCGGCTGTAGACTCAGAATCACTGACCTCTTCTGCCGTCAGACTCAGCGTACTCTCCGCTAGCTTAGCGCCGGGTTTCTCTCTCTGAGCTTCTGGGTCGGCACTGTTGGCGGATGGCAGTCTCTGACACTGAGGAAAAGAGTGAATTATTACAAAAATACTGTAGTGGCATCATCAGTGTTATTACAGATCATAGAGTTCATTCAGTCACTTTTGCAAAGGGTTCAAATATGCAGAGGATGCTGGAAAAGTGAAGGATGTGCAAGACCTGGAGGATTTTTCTGAAGAACTGTAGGCAGTTTAACTGTTCAGGGCTGCATTACCCAAAAGCATCGTAAGCTTAAAGGAGACATATTATGCCCCTTTTTACAATATATAATATAATATAAGTCTCTGGTGTCCCCAGAATGTGTCTGTGAAGTTTCAGCTCAAAATTCTCCACAGATCATTTATTATATCATTTCGAAAATGCCTATTTTGAGTGGAAGCAGAAACGCTGTTTTTAGGAGAATGATTAAAACAGAGTCCGGGTGTTGTTGCTCTGTCTCTGTGATCTGATCAGCGAGTTTCTGTAAAGCCATGCTCACGTGCGCTTGCGGAGGAATGTAAACACTCACGAGAATGAACGAGTGGAACTCCCGCGGCGAATAGAACGGCTTACAGTTAATGAAGAGCGCTTCTAGATAGGGACAGCACATCTTCTTTAACACTGTTACATCTGTACACCACCTTTCGTTGATGTAAAAACGTCCCGCTGCCGCGTGATTTCCCCGTTGATTCTGCGTCGCAGGTCCGCTCTGAACAGCTGAAAGCCCGGCAGATGTAGTGCGCTGTCCGGAATGGCGTCATTCAGCCAGGTTTCCGTGAAACACAGAGCAGCAGAGTTTGAAAAATCCTTATTTGTCCGGGAGAGCAGAAGGAGTTCATCCGTTTTGTTGGGTAGAGAGCGGAGATTTGCCAGATGGATGCTAGGCAACGGTGTCCTGAATCCACGCTGCCTGAGCTTGACGAGCGCGCCGTCTGCGCGTCCTGAAGCGTTTGATCAGCGCCGCAGCACTGCTGTGTTGTCTCCTCTGAGGCTGGGACTCTAAATAATGTTCTGTGCTCGTCTGTGCTCAAACTTTCGCCATGGCATTAGAGCTGGTACACCGTTGTCGCTTGCGAAATCAAAATGATGGCGCAGCGGGTGGAAACTTACAGATTAAGGGGCGGTAATATTATAATTAGATCCCTTTGCAACGTCACTAGGGGAGCGAAATCAGACGCGCTCGTTTTTTCAGACGCTTGCAGAAAAAGGCTTACCAAAACAAAGTTACTGGGTTAATCTTTTTTACGTTTCCTTGATTGGTAGATGCACCGTGGACCTGACTATAGCACTTAAAACCTGGAAAAGGCAGATTTTCATGATATGTCAGGGGTTTAACAACTGCGGTTTTCAGGGAGTTTGGAAAACTTCTGAGAGATCTGCTTCTAAACAGTTTAGCACCCTTTTGAAAAAATATGTGGGAAGTGTGTCAAGATAGCAAGTTGACGATTTAAGGTGCTGTACTATTTTGTTTAATGCCAGTCAGTGGGTGTTGCATTGCTTCAGTCCAAAAGAAGTGAAATAAAAAGTGCCCATCCATAAAAAAAAAACGTCTCACAAGGCTCCGGGGGGTGAACAAAGGCCTCCTATAACGAATCGATGCGTTTTTGTAAGAAAAATATCCATATTCAAAACGTAATAATCACTTTAATGTAGCTTGCGCGAGCAGTTGTACACAGAAGCAGCTCCGGGAGCATGGCGTATGAGGTCAGCATTACGCATGCGCCGGTGAGTCTCGTGAAAACCAATGTATGTTTACAGGAGCAAAGGAAGCAAAGTTTCCTTACTTTAGCAAAGGAAAACCAGTCTCCTCTTGGCTTATATC
>NW_015547660.1:360787-378502 GCF_001515605.1 Sinocyclocheilus anshuiensis | reverse complement strand
TATAACGAATCGATGCGTTTTTGTAAGAAAAATATCCATATTCAAAACGTAATAATCACTTTAATGTAGCTTGCGCGAGCAGTTGTACACAGAAGCAGCTCCGGGAGCATGGCGTATGAGGTCAGCATTACGCATGCGCCGGTGAGTCTCGTGAAAACCAATGTATGTTTACAGGAGCAAAGGAAGCAAAGTTTCCTTACTTTAGCAAAGGAAAACCAGTCTCCTCTTGGCTTATATCGAAATCCTCCGACATTCTTCTTTACAAATCCTCGTTTTGTACTTCTAATTAGTGACCGTTGTTTTGTTTTGATCTCTCTGCTGCGCTTCTGCGTTCGTCACTTCTGAGCGGCGCATGCGCAACGCTGACCTCATACGTCATTCCCCCAGAACCGCTTCCGTGTACAAATGAGCGCAAGCTAGATTAAAGTGATTATTACGTTTTAAATATGGTTATTTTTCTTACAAAAACGCATCGATTCGCATCGACTTTGTTCAGCCCCCGGAGCCGTGTGAGACACTTTTTTTTATTGATGGGCGCTTTTTATTTCACTTAATTTGGGCTGAAGTACTGCAACACTCACTGAGTGGCATTAAACAGCTTGAAAGATCAAAGACAATTTTTATATAACTCCGACTGAATTCTTCTGAAAGAAGAAAGTCATATACACCTAGGATGACTTGAGGGTGAGTAATTTATGGCCTAATTTTAATTTTTGGGTGAACTAACCCTTTAAGTACATCGTCAACCGATTGAAACCAATGGAGTTACGATCAACTAAAGCTTACAATGCTTTTGGGAAACGCAGCCCAGGATGTTATGGAAGCCCATTTCTGCCACTGAATAAAAAAAATTCAAAAAGGTAATTGTGAATTTGTATATCGCAATTCTGACTTTTTTATTGCAATTTTAAGTTTATTTCTCACAATTCTGAGAAAAAAAAGTCAGAATTGAGAGATTTTTATTCAGAATTGTAAGAAAATAGTCTTTTTTCCCTCAGAATTGGATGAAAGAAGTCAGAATTGTGAGAAAAAAGTCGCAATTACCTTGTTTTATTTTTTAAACAGTGGCGGAAATGGGCTTCCATAGGTTGTCAATCACCCAGGTAATGACACACAGTAATAAGAATCAAGGGTATGCAAACTTTTTAAAAGATTAATTTATGTAAATTTAGTTATTATTCTGTCTTGTGGACTAAAAAGTAAATTCATTCAGGACAATGCTAAAAAAAAAACAGCATGACATTTTTATAATATCTCTTATTTTGTCAAAATGATTAATATCTTGCATATTCTGTAAGGGCTACAATACGTGTCAAAAGTTTGTTAATGTTTAAAACTTTTTTCGAAAGTTCATTAAATGTTGTTGTGTGTTCATCAAGGCTGCATTTATGTGCTCAAAAATTCAATAAAAACGGCAATATTGTGAATTTTATTGCGATTTAAAATAACTGTTTTGTACTGTAATATATTTTAAAATGTAATGTACAGTATTTCTCTGATCAGAGCTGAATTTTCAGCATCATTCGTAGTAAGAATACCTGACTAATCATTTTGGATGTTAAAATATGTTCACATAACTAGGAATAAGACCAGTAATTCTACGTTCTAAGGTGTGCAATTATTTCCAGGGAAACACACGGCGAACGTAGTTCCAGTCAGGTCTTGACCGCATTACATGTCCATATCACTTCGCCAAATGATTTGAGTTATTTCAAAGGTCCTTACAGCCTAAAACAGCAAAAGAACCAAAAACCCACAATGACTCCGGCCAAATAAATAAATATAGTAAACAATAGGATAAAACGACAGATAATTTCCATGTTTTTGCCACAAAATTACGTTTAATTATGCACGGAAAGCACATACTCTATCTCTCCCGCTCTCTGTCTCCCTTACAGACGCACATACATACAGTTTGCACACATGCTAACATACGCGCTAATGTTGTTAGCGCTACTGTGACGATTTTATCAGTAACATCAACTTAAAAACTACATGACTTCTCACAAGCGAGGTAACAACGGCGCTGTTTGTGCAGAAAATGAAATTAAAGTTTCACTATTAGTAAAGACACTGCTGTCGAACAATTTTAAGAGATGTACAGACTCACAGAGGTAATTCTCTCTCTCTCTCTCCCTCATAACTTAGTTATTAGCTGCATTAGTCTGCTACCAACGGCTCAAGCCCCCGTTACGAACTTAGGTCTAAAATTACGTTTTGGAATTAGCAACGGAGGCATTGGATGAGATGCGGAAGAAATTAGTCCTATTTACAATAGTGTTTTAAGTACAAAAAAACTGACAAATGCCTTGAAATATATCATCTGATCAATGTCTTGAGGTGTGGTAACTGTAGTATAAGCTGAATAATTGAGTTCGGGCCTTTGAAGTCAATTCCAACTCCGCTTCGCGTCATGGCCGCATCACCACCTCGGGTGTGCATTATTTTCTAAGAATTCAGCGGCCCGTCGTCAATTATTCCTTGCTTAAAAGACATTCTTCTATGTTGTGTAGTAACATTATTCAGTTCTGAAGTCAGAAGAAATGGAGACTAGTTTGTAGATTAAACTCTGGCCATGGGGCAGCTCTCACAGCTGGACTCTTCAGTCAGATTCACAAAATTATTACAACTAGAAAATTATGTTGTGCTATAAAAACAGGGTATCAAACAACAGCACTCAATCAGCAGCATTCTCATTATTGCCAAGTAAGTCTCTACGGCTCAGTAGCACTCAAAACAAAGAGTTTAAGGTATCAAGCTAGATCACATCGGTCTACCCTGGGTCTAAAAAAACTCAGCAAATCGACAGAGAAATCAGCTCCTTAACATCTAGTTTGTTAACTGTGGAGAGCTGTGTCCCAAATCCACCATGGAATTCCCTAAATCCTTTTCATCAGATCGATATGAAACAGCTGCTCCAAACTCTGACAGCCAGAGTCCCACCCTCTTGAGAACCGACTGTGGGCCAAAAATTACCAGTCCATTATAAGCATTTGGAACCAATAACATGATCTAGTGACCAGCTTGAAACTCATGTGCCTCGGCTGGTTGGCTGTACACTGGTTGCTGGTTGCTCTGAGTGCAAAATGCAAATTCATTCTTTGCCACTAGGTGCCGCTTTTGGAGCGGTAAAAATAGCGGTTTCCCCGGTAACGCTGTACACAAAGCAGCACTGCGCTCACAAACGCTGCTTTATCAGGCATCACAGGCATGATGAAATGGAAATGAGACCAATCGGACCAATCACCGCAGATTAGCGTCACGCAAAGGAGGGGTTTGGAAAAATGAATCATTGAGCGAATCGTTTGGGAGTCTTTAAGCAAATAAGGTAAAAATAAATGCATATTATAAGACAATGAAAGTGGTTTTTGACCTTGCATGCATGTCAACCTGTTGTTGGGGACTCCCAAAACCAAAATATGAACCTTTCATAACCCATAATAGGGGCACTTTAAGATTACTGATCTTGTGTGTGACTTGATTTTTTTTTTTTCAATTATTTGTTTTTCTTTATTATTTAAAAAAAGTGTATATATGTTTTGGTTGCATTTGTGAGTTAATAAAAATGTAGATGGTTGTTTAAAATAGGTATATAATATAATAATATCGATATATCGATCGATATTGTCCTGTATCGAATCGTACTGAAATCGTACCGTAGAAGTATCGGCAAATATCGTACCGCTGGGTATGAGAATCAATATCGTATCGTATCGTGACGAACCATTTGATTTACACTCCTAATAATTATCATCATATTATAAACTCATTCCAATATTAGTAAGATACATAAAGACAGAATGAATAAATACATTTATCCAAGTAATGTGGTAAAAGTTTCAGCTTTCTGATAAAATCTTTTACAAAATCACTTCATAAATGTAAGTAAGTTGGTTAAAGATTTTATCAAAAAGGTCCAAAACACATTCATCTGGGTCCAAGAGAAAAAACTGTTCTCCATAATCGATTAAGTCTGTTTGGGCCCCTGGGGATCAGAGTGCCATCATCAAGTTTTCAACATCTTTAGAAAGTAATAATCATAGACTAGAAAGCACACAGTTATAGAGAATATTCTAATTACATTAGCACATCCGGTCCTAATTAAGTTATACCGCTGACACTGACACCTGCATGATGAAACATGAAGGGTTTTCTTCTCATTATTCTTATTAAAAAACACTATAAGGTTGTCTGATGATCATCATGATTGTCCTAACAACTTGTTGTTTATCCTGTGTATCTACACAAGGAAAACTATTTAAATAAGTTCAAAGTGTGGGTATTTTTACCTGAAGTTTCTGCAGAGGATTCTTCATTCTTGAATCAATCCCAGCTCTGTCGGGACGCGGTTGTCGTAATAACGGATCCTGACACACAAAACCTAAGCACAAGAAACAGTTGCTGTTCAGACAACAGTGGATTAATACAATCTATTCATAATTAGCTTTCTATCCATTCAGATGTGTAATGGAGTGTGTGTAAATAACAGCAGACTGATCAGACAGTCAGAAAAAGTTGATCTCAAATGTTCTGTTTGATGTTAGAATTTCTGCAATAATACATGCTATATATTACTGTTCAAAAATTTGTTCATTTTTAATACTCTTCAGCAAGGATGCATTAAATTGAATAAAAATGGCAATAAAAACATTTATAATGTTACAAAAGATTTCTATTTCAAATAAATGCTGCTCTTTAAATTTTCCTTTTATGTAAGAATTCAGAATAAAGACACTGTATTATGGTTTCCACACTTTCATTAAGCAGCATAACCATTTCAACTCTGATAATAAATGTTTTTTGAGCAGCAAATCAGCATATTAGAATGATTTCTGAAGACACTGAAGACTGGAGTAATGATGCTGAAAATACAGCTTTGATCACAGGAATAAATTAAATTTTTCAATATATTCACACAGAAAACAGCTATTTATATTATAACAATATTTCACAATATTACTGTTTTTTACTGTATTTTTAAATGCAGCCTTTGTGAGCAGAAGAGACTTCTTTCAAAAACATTTAAAAAATCTTACTGACCCCAAACTTTTGAACAGTAGTGTATGTGGTCAATCATAAGCGTCAATTCAAAAAAATCACAATTTGTCACATGACACCTCTGTTCCAAAACGTTTTGAGCTGCCTTGCATAAATGCCGCCTAAATAATTATTTAATTACTTGATTTATTACTTAATTTATTACTCATAACATCATATTAAAGCCATTAAAAAACACCATACGCAAAAACAACAACAAAACAATTTTAAATGAACAAATTCACCACACAAATGTTTAAACATTCATAGACAAAAGTATAGCTTAAGAATCTGTCGCCAGAATCGAAATCCTCAACTTTTACAAAGAATGAACGAATAGTTGATCAGTTCTACTGTGGCAAGTAATCATCAGAAATCACAGAGAAACGAACAAGATAAAATACTGCATGCGATCAGCAACCATCACAGTACAGAGATCAATCAATACAGTGAGCGTTCTTTTCTCTGGTGTCAGATTTGCGAACTTTTGGAGTGGGGACAACCTATTGCGTAAGCATAACAAAACTCTGCCTTGAGCAATCGTTATTTTCATGAGTGCTGCAGAGGTATTTTCTTCAGCCAAACTGTGACAGTTCAATGACTCATGCAAGCGTCTAATGTTCTGCTGACAGTTCCTTCATGTAAGTCATCTTATGCTAATGAACAGCGCCTATGGGTAACTCTTTAACACTGTGCTTCTGATGCAGGGCAATTCATTGCTTTTCAGACACATCACATTTGATCATCACACAGTTTGAAGGGTTGGAAGAATGTGACGCAAAACCACCAGCAGGCAACAATGCCCTATTAGTGGATTGTGAGCAATATGGATTTAGTGAGACGCCCAGCGTGACCTATGAACCCTATGAAATACTAGGGATGTAACGATATTATCAATATCGTGATATTGTATTGTGGTATTATCGTGGTCATATGACGATAGGCAAAAAGTGTAGTTTTTAAAATACATTTGTTTTGGGTCATTATGCTTTGGCACAGTATCTGTCAAACAAAATGAAACCAAAAGCACAATATGGCTTAATCCCTTCATCAAGTCTGTTTCAAAGCGAAGCGCACACTTCGTTCATGCGATCAGCTCGTGATCCGGTGTTTTCCGCGACTCAGAACGGCTCCGTTCACACTGAATGAATGCAGTCAACTCCTTTATAGCACATGCTGTGAGTTTGCACGTTATTTTCGCGGCAGATGATTACAGCGTTTCACTAGATTTGAAGTGAGACATGTTTTTGTAAGCATGTTTTCACTGAAGCTTCCTTCAAAACAAAAGCTCTACTGACGTTTCCGTCAAAATAAAAGCTTAAAGTGCAGTATGAATTGCTGACAGCTAGCGGTTTAAATGCAGTCCAAATTTAAAATATCTCTTCCAAGTGTAGAAATTAGGAAAGAAGTATTGTAATTTCCCTACTGTAGTGTAAATATACCTATTAAAATATTCATTTTCATTTATTTTACAGTGCAATTGTTTTGCAATATATGGCTATTACTGTCATTGTTGTTATTATTATTATTATTCTATTCTAATTTGTTTGGCTTCCTAAAACCCCAGTGTGAATGTAATTTAGACTGAGACAGTATACCACAAATAAAAAGAGGGTTGAGTCTCCTTTAAAGTTCAGCTACAAGTCAATTCACAGACTTTTTTCTGACTTAAGTTAAGAAACATGGGTTGGAGCTCTTAATTTTGAACTCTTAAAGTGCATTAGATAGAATAATTTAACTTTAAAATACTACATTTAAATTTTTCCCAATTCTTAATTTGTCTTTTTTTCTTTTTAAATATCGCAATAATATCGTACCGTCAGATTTTGATATCGTTACATCCCTATGAAATACCCATTTTATTTTCTCCCTTTTCTTTCCGTTTAAATTTTTGTAGATTCTGTGTTTTATGACGTAATGCAATTTTTTTTATAAAAAATGGTGGTAATCATGAATGCATAAAACTTTAACGATTTAATTAAGCTTTTAAAATGTAATCAAATCAAATTTGAACAATTCCTTTAATTGTTGGCATAGTGCTGCACAAAAGAGGTTTATGGTTTAAATGAAAACATGGATAAAAATGTGTATGATATTCCGTAAAAAAAGATATTTTAACAACTGTATTATTATTATTGTCATTATTACTTTGAGAAATACAACAGTAACGTATTTGTCATAATTTCTTCAAGTTTTATTCATAATTTCATAATGAATGCTTGAGATGTTTGCCCCATTTGCCATATTGAGCTTTATTAATTAACCAAGCTTTTGGCAGGTTGTTGTGAAGAGCTTTGAGTTTCTGTGTATTTGATGTTAATTTTCTCAAAAGAAATGGTGAAATGCTGGTGAAGTGACTCTCAGAGCAGCTCTGGAGGTGAAGTTCATGAGTTTATACAGTGAGACTTAGTATGTGCTGTGTATGAGAAACTGAGTCAAGCAGAACATGCAGACCTTATATTTTAACAGTAGTCTTCTTGCACTTGAATATTCACAGCTACAAGCCCATATTGTCATTGCATTAAGTGTACAGCCCTACTTTGTATTTATTCATCCAAATTTTGCCAGATTTCGTGATTCCGTCTGCGTTTTCCACAAACCCTCATGTATGGCAGGAAAGCACAACACTCCTTCTTCTCAACTGGTCATTACTGCAGACCAAACAAATGTGACCCACATGACAAAAGCCACGGTCACAGTAACCTGCAGTTATGGCTGTTCTGTGGTTTGAAAATATGACCATACATGCACATTCACAACATGAGACTGAGGTGAAGTGGTTAAGGACTGGTCAGGGTTACGACTGAGACTCTGAGACTGGGAAAAAGAAACTTACCCACAAGAGAAAACATATCGGAGATCATGCTGGCCTTTATCTTTAAATCCAGAGGAGCATCGCTAGAAATATAAAAAGACAAAAATGCATTAGTGCACTGTTATATTAACCTTGTGGGCCAATAAATTCTTCTGATTTATAAGCCTTTAAAAGAAACACAATACAACATGATTATTTTATTTCTTCCATGAAACACAAAATGGGCAGAATGTCCAAGCTGCTAATTTCCACCTAATTAAAGGTGATTTATACTGTCAAGCTGCAAAATCCATCATAACAACTTCATTGCTTGTTCTAATGCACCACATTTCAAGTCATTCAAATAATACAAGAGTCAAATTTTGGAGCACCTTGACGTTTTCAATACAATACAACCTAAATCCTATACAGTGAACACTGTCACTGCCTACAAAAATGCAACTCTTGTTAAAAGGCTAGTTCACCCACAAATTAAAACTCTGAAAAATGTTTTGTCCACACAATGAAAATCAATGGGGTCAAAGGATCTACACAACTAGATGACTAACCTCTGCCAAAAGCACTAAATGACACTTCCACTTGATAGTGAACACAAATGTGAAGATATTTCAACTTTTCCATTCTTGAACCCAAACCAGTGCAGTCTGTGCTGTTTTTAGAAGCACCACACAAATGTTTATGACCATGTTGACAAGTACACTTAATGGCAGGCTTGAGTTTGACTCAAGTATTCATTAAGAACTTCCCTCTAATTGGACAAATTACTCATAAAGGATTGTTTGACACAAAAACAATTGTGTGAATTGTCCATTTTTGTGAGTATTGTTGTCTTGTATTGAAAAACATTTGGAGAGTAAATAGCTTTTTTAATAGGAAGCATTTATTTGTATTTCTGCACTTTATCTCTGATCTAGAATAGAGGGTATTTGGCTTTTGAAATTCCTTTATCATCTAGTTTAACTTCTTGTTGGGCCATTGGCTATCAAGATCTTCAGTTCATCACTTTTGGAGCTTCTGAATGTCACTGCTGAGCAACTTGACAAGATAGATGCTGTTCTTCATCTTATAACATGGGCTCCCACTATTTAGGATGTTCATTAGTAGTTTGTCAGTGGTGAGACAGAGTTGCCTTGGAAAACTCTTCACTTAATGGCTTTTACCAGCCTTTATGCAACCATTGGCATGCAACCGCAGGTTGGTTTTCCAACGCTTCACCTTCCAAGAAGCCCATGATGACAGGGTCTGTTAGGTATGTTCACAGACTGAGGGGAATGCTGTCAAATGCTTTTAGTTGATGTATGCCATACTGAACGTTCCTCTTCTTCTTCATGTCGTTTAAGATGATTGTCTTGTCCATGAGGAGCTGATCTTTGCATCCTCCGATTTTTCCTCCTGCAGCCCTACTTTCCTGCCAGGGCCCGTATTCACAAAACATCTTAAGGCTAAAAGTAGCTCATAACTTGCCGATTTAGAAGGAAATCTTAAAAAATAATGTCCGTCAATCCTAAATCTAGGACTCCTACATTTTTACTCGAAGTGTATTCCACAAAGCGTTTTAGTGCTAAAACTAGCTCCTAAATATGTGAAACGTTAGGAGTAGTGAAGAGGACTTTCTTGGTTTTGGAGGATATACTAATTCCAAATTTTCCTTTGATTATATCCTAGTTTTCATTGGCCAGTTGGGCAAGATGTAACGTCTCGGTTACGTATGGTAACCCTCATTCCCTGAAGGAGGGAACGGAGATGTCACGTCGGATGACCGACGAATTGGGATCTCGCTTAGAGAGACCAATCTACTTCGAGTGTAAACTAAACGAGCCAATGCACATTGGCATGCGATTATTGCATCCAGCTGCCGCTGATCACAGCGTGAGTATAAGTAGGCAGCAGATGCAGCGCATATTCAGGTTTTCGCTGAGGAGCCGAGCCGGTGACTCGGCCGCTCAGCGGTGGTACAGGAGCTGTGGCGACGGGACGTGACGTCTCCGTTCCCTCCTTCAGGGAACGAGGGTTACCATACGTAACCGAGACGTTCCCTTTCAGTCGGTCACTCTCGACGTCACGTCGGATGACCGATGAATTGGGATCCTACCAAAAGGCCACAGCTACTGCCCCTTCCAGTGTCCTGTGGAAGCCACCTGCGCCCCTACTTTTTGGCGTAGGCCAGGGCTTCCACAAGAGGACCAGCTACTGCTGCAATGGCACTACCTAATGAGTAAGACTGGATAACTCTACGTAGCACCTTAAGGCTCGGACGGGACAGAGCAAAGCTAGGGCTGGGTCTGCCTCCTCCGAGGGCAGCGCTTGGAGGTTCACCACCTGATCCCTCAAGGGAGTAGCGGGAACCTTGGGCACACAGCCGTAGAAGCATACATGTAAGAGGCTGACAATAAGCTGAACATATACTTGTTTAATTAGTGATACTTAGCCAGCATTTTAAAATCTTTATTTGAATGTGGCAACATTTTTATTTTCAAATCTTTATTTGAATGTCAACATAATATCAAGCTCTACAACATTTCTATGAATGAATCTCTGACAGAGACCCCTCCCCTATCAGCCCAGCGCCTCCTGATCCACTGAACTGTAGTAACCGCAAAACAATGGCATACACGGATAATGACTGATAAAACTATGTTTTTACTAGCGGACAACTACAGTGAATACTGTAACATTCGTTAAAGTTACTTACTTGACGATGTTGTGTCCTAAAATGCCTTGAAGACTTGAATGCAGCCGTTTGTGATTGTTAATTCGTGCCCACGAGCATACGCGTGTGAAGTGCAGACGCAGCTGCGGGAGAGGTGCGTCTGACTCCAGGCTACTTTTACACTGTTGCCACGGGTTATAATGCAAGTTAGCGGTTCTAAATTCACATTAAACCACAGCTTCATGGGTTTTTTGCTCTGATTTATTTTTGGTTTTGTGCTGGTATTGGTATATTTTGCATGCTAGTGATAGGAATCGATTCCTTGACGTGATTGGTTATTGGTTTGTGACGTAGCAAACCGAGGGCTGTTTCAAACCATATTTCTGGGTCAGCCTTTGGGAAACTACAGTTTTAAGGAGAAAATACTCAGCAATGGTGTTGATTAATAGATTGGCACATGGTTTGTCTAAAAGCATATTAAAAACACCACATAGACAAATAAACAACATAAAAAACTTGATTTTCACTACAGGGGGACTTTAATTACTCACCCTCATGTCGTTCCAAACCCGTAAGACCTTCGTTTATCTTCGGAACACAAATTAAGATATTCTTGATAAATTCCGAGAGCTCTCTGACCCTCCATAGACAGCAATGTAATTACCACGATCAAGGTCCAGAAACATAGTAAGGACATCGGTAAAATAATCCATGTGACATCAGGGGTCATTTTTAGGTGAACTATACCTTTAAGACTTCTCTCTATTCCTTAGTAAAAGTTTGTCTCAGCAGCTTTGTGAATAGGTTTTAAGAGAAAACTCTTAGCTAAAACCTTTTACTGCTATTAAGGATAACTCTACGTGGTAAGATAAAATATTTTGTGAATACGGGCCCAAGTCTGTTTAATTTTGCTCATATCAGATAGTAGATCTTTTGTATGTAATTCCTGCGTAAACCAGTCTGGTAACATACTCAAATCACTGGTTGCCTCACTTAAAGCCCTTGCAAGATCTTAATGCAGTGCATCAAAGCTCCAGATCCAGTAGTTTGAACAAGTCTAGACCTGATAACTTCCAGTTGGTTAGATCCTCCAAACGTAATGGGAAATCCTTCCACTCATCTGGCGTTACGCTTTGAAATAGGCTTTTCTTGGATGTTTCGATTTGATCCCACCACTTATGACAGATGCCGTGGTGTAGATCAGCCACTTGAGCTTTGTAAGGTTCAAAAGTAATACTAGAGATGTTCGATACACCATATTGAATTTTACGTGGATAAAAAAGGAGGCTTTGAGGCTTTACAGTCTTTACAATGGCATGCACTATATGAAAGTCCTGGATCGCATGCAACTTTCAAAACTCACAAGTTTCAGTACTGTTTTATGGAATGTTTGTCAAGTTAAAGTTTTTTGGAAAGGTGTTTTATCGGCTGAACAATTGGCATGTTGTTAAACAACTGTACAATCTATTGAAAAGTCTGTACTTTGAACCCTCATATCATCATTTTTATTCCTGTCGAAACGAAATCAGTCAGATTTAGTCAGATCTTGACTAGGGCCATATTAACAGTTCATACTTGTTAATTTAGCAATTTTCAGGCCTGATGTAAAACTCTATATCAACTCCTTACACTCTGCCAAAAGAGAGACCTAAAATTGAACATTTGATTGCATTTCTTCACTGTATTTGCCCAAAATTCCTTGTATGGATGGCTGTATGTGATGGGAATTTAAAGTGTGCAACGCAGTGATCTCAAATTGCATTTGTCGGTATAAGACAGGCACAACACAAACACCCAAAACCTGGTAAAAAGTTGTTATTGTACACATCCCCATAAACACAAAATAAATGAAAAATCAATGGATTAGTGTGTGTGCGTCGCTCACCATGCCAATGAAGGAGAGAGGTTCACTTCCAAGAGCCACGGTTTGAGGTTGGAATCAATGAGAACGTCGAAACCGTACAGTTCTGTGAATTTAGACACACACACACACACACATACACACACACACACACACACAGAGAGTGAGACGGGTGAACGAGAGGACACACACCACACAGAGATGGCCAGCACTACTGAGGGCCGTCTGTGAATGTAAATGAATGTAAATGAAATGAAATGTCCATTACAGCAGTAATGGAAGAAGAAACAGGCCGCAAACACACTGACAGGTTTTGTGAGTGACAACCTCCTCAAAATACAGAAGTAAATCCTCTAAATTATCATTTGTGTCTCTCCTGAACCTGGCATGGCTGACCGGATATTACAGTATCCAATTATGGATATTGTGATCTTAAATCATGACATATACATTATCTGTCACTGCATTAGCAGCTAGTGGTCACTACCTGGTTGTGAACTGTATATAAAATACTGTATATTTGACTTCTGCAAATAACTGAGCTCTGTAAACATAAACACTCAGAATATGAGAGATTTTTACAGCCATATTTATTGTGATTGGCAAACAGCTTAGACGGTGTTTCAGTACTGCCACACCCCTTGCTCCGTCTTTCAACAAAAGCTTTTTGGCGAATCCGGCACTGTACTCCCTCGTGTTGTGGAAGCTGTCCTCAGTAAAATGCGCAGCACACAATAGCAAATTGGGGTTATAATGCTCAGGAACAGAGTTAAAAAATAAATTGCAACCACTGTTTCCTGACATCATCCGCGTTCAGGCGGTCGCACACCGGACGAGAAGCGCAGCGTCGCGTCGTGCCACGGCTTTAAAATTCAAATACATTATTTTCTATGACTGTAGGCACACCGGCATATGCCCAAACATACACACTACACACTGACTAAAATTAAAAAAGTGAAAAAGCATAATAGGACCCCTTTAAGAAACAGATGAAGTTGAATACTAGGAAGAAGCACACCATCACATGATTCTGAGAGACACATCTGTTTTATGAATTATTAAAAAGGACATTTCTACCTCAATTATTAGTTCTGTTCTGAAACTCAGTGAGTTACGTTCCTGTCTACAGTCTACATAAGCATCCTTAACTCAGACGTAACCCAAATAAGGGACTGATTTTTAAAACTACACATAGACACATAGTGCTCCTCAAATACACTGGCTTGACATATAATAGTTTTCAATACGAAAAAAATACATAGCACACACAAAAAGAAGACAACATTTTATTTGACTAGATTGTTTTCATCAATACTTTTTTTTGTATTGAATATAATTTAAGTGTACTTGTAATAAATATTGCTCCCAAATTGACATCTTACTTTTTTTCTTATGGCCAAAAGACTGTGGTAGGGCTGTGCATATATTTGCATTTGCTCTTGAGAAAAAAGTGGTTATTGCAACAATGAAGCGAGTTCTTTAAAGAAAACATAAACACATTAAACAAGTGGCAGGTTTATTAGTTTGCATTTACACTCCACTTAATGCACAGATCTATTCTCACATACAGTATCCATTTGTTTTCTTTTTTAATCCCATCCATTGCCATGGTCATCACTATCAATCACTGTATTTTCGGATTCAAACCTGCATTTCAGTATGGTTGTCAATTCAAAAAATTTGCAGTGTGAAACTACACTCTCAGAAAAAAAGGGTACAAAAGCTGTCACTGGGACAGTACTTTTTCACTCTTGCAAAAACTCCTGTTATCAATGAAGTTGTCTTTACTGCGCAATCAAACTCTTATTTAACCATTTATAATGAATGGATTCACACACACACACACACACACACATAAACCAACAATGTTTGACACTGGTTTGCATGTTGTAAATAGAAAGTTTGATACTCTTCAGAGAGCGCTCATATAAACACACATGGAGACGTTTGAAAGCAACGCCTACCAGCTGTCATGAAATGAAAAAGGGGAGTGAAATTGGCTTACTGTCTTTATAAGTAATACATCACCATAATATATACAATATTCCCTAATTTTATATCGTCACACATATACACATATTATTACAATTATGTAGCTAATATACAGTGTATTGCCTAGCCCATGAAGACAGCATAATCCTGCTTCCTGCCTTTTGGAAGAGCCTTCTATTTGGGAACATGCTTTAAATGTTGCCTACGTAGGCAGTTCACTGTGTTTTGAAAGAGAGCCTATATGTGGCTCTAAATGCCCTCTGGCTTAAAGCGGGTCTTTATCAAGTGGTTTCTTGTGGCCACTCACCTCACCACCTTCAAACCCAAGAGAGAGAGAGAGAGAGTGTGTCTGAATGTTTTTGCTGTGTGCTCTTAAGTAAACAGAGCTGTTTTAGAGAGCGAGGCTGCGCTGTGCTGACATCAGGACTATAAGCCTGTGTCCACCTTTATACTAAACTTCACAGCATCACTGATCTGGTTCCCAAAGGGATCAACAATTGATCCTACAAGAGGACTCAGAATCTTTAAAGGATTTAAAAGTCTACTGTTGTGCTCTACTGAAGGTTGTGTTGTGTTGTTTCCAACCATCTTAACTGTGACATACTTCTTACTCTAACAACCATTTTCAGACAACCACTGATTCAGAAGCATTTGCTTTATTAATGTTTTTTTTTCCCACTTCATAAACCATCTGCCAGTTCCAGTTCACCACTGATCCTGTGTAATTATTTAAGACAGATCCCAGACCAGATTGTGTCATGTACTGTATGAGTATTTTGTAAAACTGTTATGCGTGGTATACTGCAATCCATTTATTTGTAAACAGGTAGAATTTGCAACTAAGAGCATCTGGACCTGGCTATGCAATCACTTTAGAAGTCACTTATTCACTCATTCATCAGCTGACTGGATTCAGAATAACCACGTCCAGATGATCTAGAATAAGATTTTACCTGCTTCTACATTAAAATGTGAAAATGACCTGGATCATAGGCACAACTGCTGTCAGACAAGCCTGGGTCAATGTTGGCTTCAAGCTTTCTGTGGATATATTTCTCATGTCTGTGAGGCAAGCATCCTCGACACAGTTTCTCTTCATTTTTTTCCAGAGATGGCAGAAAGCGAGTCCTGTTTTTTTTTATTTTACAAAAGCACAATGTTTTGTTGATATTGTGAGTGTACACAAATAAAAGAAGACCCTTTACAGTTTTGAATGATGTATTAATCTTATCTATGAGCAAAAATGACGGTATTTTGTTTCCAGTTTTATCAGGTAAAAAAGTGCCAGTGATGGCAATAATGCACATTCATTTAGGTTAACATTAGAGCAAACAGCCATGCAAAGGTGCTACTACTTACATATTGCAATGATAAGCCATATATGAGGTTGATGAATGATAGGCGAACAATTCAATTGCCTCAAGGACCAGCCAGTAATAATTAGGGCCCTATGATTTCCGGGATGCAGAAAACCTGGACGGAATCGCAAAATCCAGTCATAAGAACGGAATGTCACGGAATTTCACAGAATTTGTCAACTTTTGGACGAATGGACTTGTATCTGTAAATATTAAGCCACAAAATGACTATTTAAATATGAATCCTGCATGTTCTGCGTGTCTCTGTGTTAATAAATGGTGCAGACGCGTGGTTTTGTTTACTACACACATACTGAAGCGCGCGTGATGCTCACAGTGATTTCAGCGTCTGGCGTCTCACTAAATGAGTCACATGACTAAAAGGAATCACTAAATGAACAACATCCCCAGAACTGCTCTGAGAGTACTTCATGAGCAGTTCACAGTTTTATTTGAGTAAAACTAACAGCTAGCGTCATATCATATACACACAGAAATTTAAAGGTATTCACGGCGGCAACACGTCAAAATAAAAGTTCGGTTTAACTTGAAGACTTTGTGCCAGAAATACATTACTATTGTTCAGTAGAATGTATGTAATAGTACTAATACTACTACTACTACACTAACATTATTACAACTTTATTTTTTAAGGAATAATTACACAATATTTCTTTCACGTTTTAATTTTAATAGTAAATCCCATTTGTTTGCCAAAAAAATAAAATGTTTAATTTTCATTAATTAATAGATAAAATTAATGTAGTATGCCTTCATTTGAATGAACACAATTTCTAAAGAAAAAAAATCATAAGGCTATAATTAATAATAAAAAAAAGTTGTTTTTATGCATTCAAACAATTAGACATGCTAAAACCCAGAATTTGGTAACAATAAAACATAAGGTGAGAAAAAAATAGAATATTTCATAGGGCCCTAAACATGTAATTTGTGTTCAACTTTTTAATAAATGAATGTCGAATTGTACAAGTTTCATGATTTTAATTCATTAGACATGCTTTTGATTAATAAAATTTAATTTAACCATTAAAAAAGTCCAGAAACTTAAAACGGGAAAAAAATGGAATCCAGAAAAATTTAAATGGAAAAAACGGAATTTGGAAAAAAAATAAAACAGATAGGGCCCTCAATAATCTGTCCCTCACAAACCTTTTTTTTTTCCTCTCTACGACTAACCGACTGATAAAACGAATAAAATGCCTAATGTTTATTAGAGGGCAGTCCTAATTGCAACATTCATAATCATTTTAATTTAATTGCGCAAGGGCATTTTTCGCCCCTCGAGTTTGTAACTTGAATTTGCGGGGCATTTTGCTCACTTTGGTGGCATTTTTGCTCCAAGCACCCATTCATTTGTGCCCCTGCCTATGAGGCTGACTAATAAATCCAGCAACTGTCTGTGTAGGCAGCAGAAGTGCTTGTACTGAGCTACAGACGAGTACATCTTTTTTTAATCAGCTCTAAACACACAACATGAGCTGAAAGACAGGGCGAGCGGCCCATACTAATTACTCAAGATGTGCAAAAGCACCCTTTTGCATCATGAACACACATACAAACACGAACAGCACGCTCCATACGCTTTTACACCGCGCTTCACACAGCGAGCAGCCAACAGCCCATGTGCAACACATTTTCCCCCAATTAGGAGCAGACACCGTTCCTGCCCGCACCTCAGCCCTCACATACCGTCTCGCTCTCTCCGTCGCTCTGCTCTCTGCGTTTGTGGCTCTTTAATGTGTGCTGGGAGGGCCCATTAACATCACCGCAAAATATTCACTGTGAGGAGAATAAATAAGCACCAACAAGGGAAGATCAAAGCCGGGCGTTATTATGAGCTGTTGGGCTCTGGAATCAAGAAAACAAGCCCAAGCCAAACTCACCACAACAACAATAACAAGGCCGTAACGTATCATCTTACTGGGTGTCTCCTGCATCTGCTGTGTCACTTGACAGTGTTGCATCACTGCAGAAATGAATC
>NW_015547660.1:355788-357475 GCF_001515605.1 Sinocyclocheilus anshuiensis | reverse complement strand
AGAAATGAATCGTATTCCTGCTGGTTTTGGGTGTCTTTTCATAAACAATATAACAGAGGGTGGAGTGGCTCGCATGAACTCACTGGTGAAATATAACTTCACTCCTAAGCTCAAGTTGAACATGATCACAGCACAGCAGAGAACCACACGTCACTTCAGCCATGGAAACTGGGAGATTTTCACCATATTTTTTTCTCAGTTAATGTTCCAATATTAAAGGGGAAAAAAATGAAAATCACACTGCAAACCCATATATGCTGTTGTTTTTCACAAAAAAGGAATGTGAGGGATCTCCATGCAGCTCTTTTCCATGTGACGAGAGTTCATAGTGATTCCTTAAAAAAAATTATAATATCATAAAAGCAATGCATGTGACTTGGTGGATTTTTCTCTTCTTTTGAGCTTGTTGCAGTGCAATATAGCATTGACTTATGCATGAAGAATATGTGGGATCCTGCTGCGTTTTGACCAAAACAGGGTGGAGCCAACTATGTGTTTCGAGCACACCTTCAAATGCTGCCTACTTAGGCAGCTCACTAGGTTTTGGAACAAAGTCTTGGAAAACAAATATCTTGGTCATTACTATAATTGCAGGGGGGCAAAAAACATTTCAGTGGTTCTGCGGTCACATGGATAAATTCAGGATATAAAAATTCAGGTCTCAAAATTCAAGGAAAACAAGCAGAATATGGTTATGAATTGACAGAGTTCCAAAACTACAGGAACCGAATGATTTTCTAGATGTCCACTTCTGCTAATGGTTCTTGACCATTTGCATTGTTCTGTTGATGCAGGGGAAGCAGAGACCCGTCTTTATATTTAGCCACTGCTGTAGTCAACTGCATGCAGACCGACCAATGTTCTTCTAGCATTTAAACCAATTGTGTTTATTAAAAACACTGCACTGAGGCTCACGACCACACAAATCTATGCAGCTCTACAAAGCATGTGCCACTAGTGTGAAACCGCTGCTCACAGCTCTGTTTTAAAATGATGTTTGTCTAAACTCTGAAATGATGTGACATAGCTGGCAAAGCAATGCATGCTGTTAATCACTCACAGAAGCAGAGTGATGATGAACAGAAGAGACAGCAAACTCCTTCACACAGCAGCCATAAACAGGCATCTAAACATTAGGCTTGATACCGGTGTTAAGCCGCAACACCGGTTACGTCACTTGCCCACCGCGGCACCGACCCCCACCATCGTTTTTATTTTTTTTTATAGTAATAAAAATAATTTAGTTCAGTAGAAGAACAGACACTACAATTAAAAACTGAACTCGGCTGCTTCAATGCAGTGTGCCGAACGACAGTCGCATCACAGATCAGATTTAATTTATCCAGTGAGGAGAGTGAGTCGAGCTGACTGACAAGAAGAGTGGGGTGAGACAGACAAGACGATCGCGGATTATTTAGTTTCAAAACGAGATGCAAAAGCGCCTGTTTGGCAGTATTATGGATTTTGAAAAGCCTGTTGACTTTTGCCGTTTATCTAAGGTGATTTTGGAAGTTTTTTTAAACATTCGTTTCTTATTTAATTGGTTCCACAGTGTTTGCTGATTTTTACTTTATTTAAACTTTGTGTCATTTATTTATTTTATTTGACATCAAGGTGTATGCCGTGCCTCCAAGCTTTCTTACTCGTTTTGCTTATAAACGTTCTACGTTTCTTATTTATTTGGTTA
>NW_015547660.1:319454-355447 GCF_001515605.1 Sinocyclocheilus anshuiensis | reverse complement strand
AATTCAAACGAACTAAAAACGAACAATTGCTTTACGCCGAATTGCCGCTATTTGAAAGTGAAAGAAAAATGCGCACGCCGCTTTTACAAGCTATTTAAAAGCGAAGGAAAGCGAGAAAAAGAGGGAACGCCCCCGTTTGCTCAACAGTTAGCAATGTTTTGTTTGGAAAAGAAAAGAAATTGGATTGTCTGAAGTCTGTCGTGATTGGATATTGGATAAAAAGGGGTGTGAATCTTCACAGTCCTCACAAATTGATTCAAATATGATTCAAATGATAACAATTCAATTACAAAATGATCCTCAATGCATCTCGTCCACACTATCGGTTAGTGTTGTAGATACCAAAATTTCAGAAGCCATTTTCAGTAGCACTAAAATGCAATAATTATCGGTACCAATTACAATAGCAGAGATGAAAAAATATGGAAATTAAACACTTATCTCTAACTGGTAAACCACATTAAATCTTTATTTTACTTATTTTACTTTTTAAACAACATAATCATCAGTACTTTTTAAAATAATTTAATTCTTTAAACAATTCATTAAACAATAAAATTATTTTAAATAAAATAAATATTTTAAAATAATTAATAGCAATAAACAAAAATAACTGTATGTAGTCAAGTAATTAAATTGAGTTTCAAAACATATAAATGTAGTCAGTAATAAGGAAGAATGAAGACATGCATTACAAGTCATAAACAAAGAGTGCTCTCATAGCTGCTTTCACACATTCAAACTGGTAAATTTCTCTAAAAACTGCCAGTAAATTACTCTAAGTAGTAATGGCATCAATATTACAATCTGTCCACACATTGTAAGCATTGCAACATCATGCAAAACCCTGGGATGCTCACAGTGCATATCATGCACATTAAAGCTGGTGAATGCCATAGTAATTCGCTTTGAACTTTAGCGAAGTTTAAATGTTTTAGTTTTGTTTGTGTGGAATTGGCATCAAACAGAAAATGGCTCAAACACACACATAAGTACCATCCCTGCGGTTAAAAATTAAACACAGAAAAAACTCAATTCATAAGAATCAGTTCAGTATCACTGAAGAAACAATTGCAATGCATCACAAAAGCTGTCACTGAAGTGGTACCGTTCTACCTTATTTGCCCTTAAAGAGTGCATATTAGTATCTTAAAAGTACATATAAGTGCCTAAAGTAAACACACTAGTGTCTAAATGGTACATTTTAGTACCTTTTGAAAATGCCCAAGTGACAACTTTTTGCACTTATTTTTTCTTGAGAGTGTACTAAGCCATCAAAGCCATACAATTTATGAAATTTGTCTCAGTCCACAAAACTCTAGAGCATGCACTCATAAAGAAGCATTCAACTGGACTTAAAGACATGAACGGCCATTACGCAAATCACACACGCAGCCTAACACACACAAAGAGGCTCATTTATTCACTAGTACGGGACCGTTTCTGCTTTCCATGTCAGAGGTGAAGAGGGACCAATAAAGCATCAGGTTACAGGAGTTCATTTAGACAGCAGCTGAACAAAGACAAACCCGCCGCTAATTCACATTCGAACAATGAGGAGCATATTAAAGAGCGAATCAGCCGTGTGGCTCTGATCCAGATTTAAGTGAGATGAGATGTACACTTGGAAAACAATGGGGCTGTTCTCCTAGAGCCAATGCTAAAGAGCTTTTTCAACACTTTCTCATACATTAGCCTCTGCATCACTTCCTGCTTCTGCTTCCTTGTTTTATTGCTTTATTTATTGGTATGACATGGAGATTTCTCATTGTGATAAGACAGTAAAGATGAGACATGCAGAGTTGGGTGTAGATATGAGGAAAGGATTATTTGAGGGAAAAAAAAAATAAAATCATATAGTTTTCGGCAACTGAATATACTACCTCCAAATTCATTTTCGACCAAATCAGTTTTGGAGGAATGAAATCACTGACGAAATGGTGATATTTAATTATAGCGTTTCTCTGATGACATGTTTTGATTGTCATTAGTTGTTTTTCCATCCAAAGATACAAATTTAACTTCTGCATAAAATTAGAACATTGCATAAAACATGCAAATATAGCACCATTTTCTATCCTGTGTGTTCAAGAGAATAAAATCGTCATTTCCTGGGAAACTGGCGCAAAGTATCAATAATAAAAAATGAAAGTTCAGAATGAAAAAATCTGCTGAGGCAAAGTCACATGACGTTTAATGCACATTGGGTAATTTATTGGTTAAATGTGTTTCCTTCATAGTTTATTCACGTCTTCTTAACAGGTGAAAAAAGCACCTTTTTTTTTTTAATTTAAGCACATCTTGGCATTTCCATCCAGCGTTTTTTATGCGATATGCTACAATTTGCATAAAATAGATGGATGGAAACATAGCTTGTGTTTATTTTGTTCACACAATATGGATAAACTACAACAGGTAAACATGTCAGCGATGTGGACACTAGTGCTGGGTTGATCATTTCGATTTCTGGATTTTAATCAATCTTCATTTTGATGAACCGAGATCTTCTGTTTTGAAAAACATCTGTTTTCAGTTGATGCGTGAACAAAATAACTAAATATTTTTGTAGCGTGACTCCCATCCAATAATCGCAATAAGCTTTGTGCTGCTACTTGTGATATGAAACAAAGTCTCAGTTTTCAAATTCTGTTAACAAAATTCAAACAATAGCTAAATGTGGCTCTTTAATGTGTTGTGACAGATTGCTGTAGCCTCAGTTCAAGCGGCACGTGAACTGATCATCATCCCTTCCTCTTTACTAGGGGTGCTCCGATCAGGATTTTTGAGGCCGATCACCGATCGCCAATCATAGAAAGCAGTATCTGCAGATACCGATCACCGATACCTATCTTTTAAAGCCTTCTTTTTAGCATTTATAACTATTTATTGTGATACTCCAATCAGGATTTTTAGACATTTATTCAGGGTCATTTTTGAAAATGAGAGGAATTCCCCTCTTAGGTGACAGTAATACAATCAGTACAGTAATACAATCTTTCACAGACATGTTTAAACACAATAAATATAAGCAACACATTATTCAATGCTTTTTACTTTTGCATTTACTTCTAGATTTATATATTAAGTTGCTCAAGCAAGTAGCAAAACATTTAAACTACTTTTCTTACGTTATCGCAAACTTACCATTGACAGAAACAGTCAGCTCTACTGCCTTGCCTTTTGCATTTAAATCTTTTATTACAAGCAATCCTGCGGTTCATAAAGAACTTTGTTTTCCTACCTCCACGAGTGCCATCTATTATTGCCTTGTTTATTTAAAAGTGCTTTCCCTTTAAACCTAGCCAAAAAGCCATATGTGTTGATTGTGAAACACAGTAGACTTTAATAATATGCATTTATGGTGTAATTACTAAATTTTCGTGTCAATCCATGTTTATATTTACTGCAAACAATGCGCTGTTACTTTAATTCAGCGTGTGCAGCTAATGCGGAAACTATCTCTGCACTGCTGCAGACGCACCGCTCCTGAATGCACTGCTGGACCGCAACCGTGTGCAGTGTGAACACTTTAATCCGTTAACATGATCGCGGAAAAAATACGCACCACGTTTGCATTACAAACGGAGTAATGTGAACCTGGCATTCATTATGTGTGTGCGCTGCAAGTGTGCATGAGCGCACTCTACAGAAGAGCGCGCGAGCGCTGAATGGTTAAACATTGGCAAGAATTAAAAAGTAATGCAATTTATAAACTTTAGTGACGATGTGACACTGCCTCGATTGTGCAAGTGACAATTCCTGTGTCAACTGTGCAGCGTGCAGCTCGCTTATAGACAGACGCGATGTGTGGTGATTTGAAGCCAGATTTGAAGGTGAGTACCTCACCTTCAGCATTATAATTATTTTACCCGCGCCAGACAGAGACTGAGATGGTGCCGCTGCATGTCGTGCCAAACCTCTCACGGCAGCGTCATCAGCTTGAGATCGTTTTTTTGAGATCGGCCTTTTTAGAGACCGCGATCAATCATCCCAACGCGATTATCGGCCGATAGTGATCGGTAGCCGATCAATCGGAGCACCCCTACTCTTTACTACTAGTTATAGCACAAAATTAACATGACTGAACATCAGAAGAAACCGAACAACTTACTAAAATGATCATGTCTCATGTAATCGATCAGTCAGTGTATCAAACGCCAGAAGACATCAGTAATCAATAATGTGTGATCAATAATGTCACACAACATCTCTTTTACCTCAGGAAAGACATTCAATGTCCATAAACTCGTTAGAAACTCGTTAGAAAAAAAATAACTTCAGAGCATTTTTGATAAATACATGCAATATATTACATATTCGTTAGTGATGTCTCATTTAATGCATGTTTGAAAAAATCCATGAAAACAAGTGATCACAGCCACTGTTTAAATATGTATATTTCAACAATGAATTGGAGTAAAAACATAACTATATATCATTAAAATCAGATTTTTAAAAATGCAATTTAAATGCTTATATTCAAGTCAGTTTTAATTTAAGTGCTGGTTATTAAATAAACTTCATTTTCAGTGTCGGTTTTCAGGTTTTTTTTTTTTTTTTTCATTTTGGTGCATGACTAACATCCAATATATTTTAGTAAGATATAGTAACTAGCTAAAGCAGAATGTTTGTTAAAAATGGCCTGCAAGAGCACGACTGGACACCCCTGGTGTACAGACTGATTTTACCATATTAAACAGGCCCTGTGTATTTACAGTACGAGCACTTTATCCGTATAACACTGCATCCATCACATTCCACTGATGCACCTGCATGGGCGGCTCATATTCAGTCACGTGACACAGTGAAGTGAACCTGGCCTGGCCCTGCCTGCTTCCAGTATCCCATCATTCACCGCGAGTTGCGGGCATAGACTGGGTGCAGGGTAAAGATATCCTTTTCATGCAGGTGATTGTCCGATAACAGTGCAGTCCACAGTGACTATGTTATCACAGCCTAAACAAGCAACACCTCCTGGAGAAAATATGATGTCTACAAACACGTTACAGTGGAGATAACAGAACATTTCACAGTCACTGCCTTCTCAGGAAATGTGTTCATCTTTGGAACAGAAATGTATTTCAGTTATTCAGTTATAAAAATGGAACTGCAAAACAATGATCGTTAAAGTTACCTAAACATTAGCCTGTCTGTCATTGTTCAAACTGAATAAAATGGAAAAACAGACATAACAAAGCTCTTGTTTCTAGATGACTAATCAAATGTACTATAAGTAAGTGCGAGTCACTGATAATGAGACTCTTTGTACTCTTGCTTCCACTGAATCTCTGGATGATCTTTAGAACATAAACAAACCCAAATACTGGGACTTTGTTAAATTCAAAATCATTTTTCAAACTGCTATGCTGATTATATAATTTGTAAAAAAAATAGTGTATACATTTGGAGAAATGTAGCATTCCATCACTTGCTCACCAATGGATCCTCTGCAGTGAATGGGTGCCGTCAATCATTAAGACGTTTTAAATACTTCACTGAAGGAAGTGTTATTATGGATTATGGACTCTTATTTCAGCCGGAAGCAACTGTTTAATGTTAAAAACATCTTAATGGTGGATTTATTTCTTTTGATTTCTCCAGATGTTAACTGCTGGACTGGAGTGCTGTGGATTACTTGTGGATTATTGTGATGTTTTTATCAGCTGTTTGGACTCTCATTCTGACGGCACCCATTCACTGCAGAGCATCCATTGCTGAGACACTGATGCAATGCTACATTTCTCCTAATCTGATGAAGAAACAAACTCATCCTAATCTTGTATGGCCTGAGGGTGAGTACATTTTCACAAATTTTCATTTTTTGGGTTAACTATTCATTTAATTGGATTTATTATAAATTACATTTATTTATTTCTGTTTGAATCGCCCATATTGTTAAAACATCTAATTTTAAAAAATGGTGCAGTTCTTGTACCAAAGTGGCCAAAGGGTCCAACCCATAAAAATGCTCAAAATGTTTTGCTCAATAAGAACAAAGAACATAAACCATGCATTATTTTGCAATTCAGAAAGAAGTTTCCCTCTTGGCAAGTGTTCATTTTGGACCGGAATTCAAAGTTTTGACAGAAGTTAAATTCTTGCTTTGTTACTTCACATGACACACATTTGTGTTCAGTTTTGGGAGGGTGATTTGGCACACAAGGAGAACTACAGAACCATAAACGTCTGTTTTATTTTATTTAGTTATTTTCCAAATTCAATAAACTAATACACTAATTAACTAATCAATTTAAAGAACATAAATCAGAGCACTGATGAAGTGAATATGTCGATGATTGAACTGGAGGATGATGTGTTTGACCTCATGCAGGTAGTTAACACCCCATAACAGCTCAGAATGAGAAACAGTTGGACTGTAAACGGACATCTCTGCAGTTCTGCTCTGGCAGCAGATATCATTCTGTTTTCACCTCCATAAACAGTCTATCATACAGTGAAGTCTGCATTCTTTGGGTTAAACACACTGCTGAGGTTGTTACAGGACGCAACACAGATATTGTAAACCTTTACTTTAGGTTACAATGATCCCACAATAAAATAATGTAGCCTAATATACTGTATGTTTAGGGATGCTCAATATATCAGTGAGCATGTCGATTTAGCACATCATTTCAGAGCGATTTTTTAGCATGATTTTTGTTCCATGTTTCAAAAACACCAAGCAGTTTTTCTTTACTATTACATAGAGTAATGTTTTGATGCCTAATTTCGCCTGCTTTTTTTTTTTAAGAAGCATGAAAAACAGCACAAATACATAACATCATAGAGCATGTATATGGTTCTGTCTTACCGAAGCAGTTGCAGCGATAAGGGACAAACATCTTGCAGGCTGTGGCGATGTGGATCTCAGCGCTCAGAAGAGCTTTAATGATCAGTTCCTCGATCTGGCCCATGAGCACTGACAAACACAGAGAAATGTATTTAAATGTATTACTTTTTTTTTTTTTTTTTTGAACAGCAATGTGTTTTTATCATGCAACACAACCATCTGCAAAAGCGCTGAAATATGTGACCCTGGACCACAAAACCAGTCATGAGGGTCAATTTCTTTTTAAATTGAGATTTATACATCATCTGAAATCTAAATAAACAAGCTTTCCATTGATGTATGGTTTGTTAGGATCGGAAAATATTTGGCCGAGATACAACTATTTGAAAATCTGGAATCTGAGGATGCAAAAAAATCTAAATATTGAGAAAATCATCTTTAAAGTTGTCCAAATGAAGTTCTTAGCAATGCATATTACAGTATAGGATGCATATTTACGGTAGGAAATGTACAAAATATCTTCATGGAACATGATCTTTACTTCATATCCTAATGATTTTTGGCATTAAAAAAAATCAATAATTTTGACCCATACAATGTTTTTTTGGCTATTGCTAAAAATATACCCCAGCGACTTAAGACTGCTTTTGTGCTCCAGGGTAGGGCTGAACGATTTTGGAAAATAATCTAATTGCGATTTTTTTTTACCAATATTGCGATTGCGATTTAATATGCAATTATTTTTTAAAGCTCTTTATGTTCTGTATTATTCAACAAAGACAAGCTACAAATCATTGTATAGTATGACCAACACACTATTAGACATATTAAACATAAATGTTCTTTTCTGTAGGCCAGGCCTATAATGTTAACTTTAGATCAGTGGTTCTCAAACTTTTTTGGTCGCGCCCCCCTTTAAACCTATAAAAAAAAAACCTGCCCCCCCTTTCCCAAATCCCCATTCCACCTCAGACTACTAACTAATTTCACTAAACATAATGAAAAATTAATGCTTTTTTAATTTAAAAAAACCTACAGGGAAAAGCACCTGCCTGGGTCTGTGCGACTTCATCTATGGCTTTTCTCTTCGCTTTCACAAACCGATCCATCTCCCATTCTAATTACGCTGTTTACCGTTTTATTTCTTTTCTTTTTCTGCTGATGGCCCGTGCTAGACTTGAAGCAGCGCTGCTTAGTCCGATGTGTGTGTCATCAAAGTACTGCGAGAGCTATAAGAGAGCGCGGACGTCTCCTTATGCTTTCTCTCGCCGTACTTTGATGTCATACACTCCGTACTTTGAAGTCAAAGACACCTCTTTACTCTCGCGTGTCACGTGACCGAGTGTAATCGCAGCCTCTGCGATAGAAAAATCGCGTTTTCCCATATCGCGATATTATCGCAAATGCAATTAATCATTCAGCCCTACTCCAGGGTCACATATAGTTGTTCCTCCTATCTTATATTACTCCATCACCAGTTTTGCACGCAACCGCAAAATGTTTTGCACTCAAATGCAAAGTTTCTCAGAGGAGCGCAAAACTTTCATAAAAGAACACAAAAGTTTAACAAGTGAAAGTTTCCAGGTGGAACAAAACATTTCTGAGAGAAAAAGGTTTTGTGATAAGCAATAAAATACCATTTTCTTCACATCTAATATTATTTCCATCACCAGTTTTGCGAGCAAACGCAACGCTTTTTCAAGAGAATGCAAAGGTTTGCTAGCAAACACAATGTTTCTTGGGGGCTGGCAAAATAGAACAAAAACATTTTTGTAAGAAAAGTTTATATATCGTAAGAGAACGCAAAACTTTTGAAAGCAAATGCAAAGTTTCTCAGGGGAACACAAAACTTTTCTGAGTGAAATAAAAGTTTTGCCAGCGAATGCATGATATAATTTTTCCTCCCATCTCATATCTCAACCGTGTGCCCTTAGCAGAGTTCACACAGAAGACCAAGTGTTCAAGCTGTATGTTTTTTGGGGTTTTCTGGAGGACACAGATCATTGGCTATGATCAGTAAATGGAAAAGGACAACGGCCAACAGTAGACATATAGTACAATTTCATAGGAAATTAGCTAAATGAAATACATTTTCTTTACAACAATACATCATTCAAGCATAATGTTTCAAATATCCTCAAAATGAACCCCACTTAGGGGGTCATAGTGTGAGACATCAATCTAGCAGCTGCTGTTCGTCAGGAGTAACAAGCGTGTCAATCTACAAATGCTTGAGAACATCCACAGATTAGTGGCTATGAATGTCAAACGTCACGGAGTGTTAAACATGAAAGTATATGATTGCACAAGGCACATCTCAGCTCTACTCACATGTGGTGTCTTTGCCTTCTTGCCTCAAATATCTCAGCATTGCGCTCATGCTCCATTTGTTCCCATAATCCTCTACTTCAGGGTCATCGCAGCTGAAAGCAAGAGAAGCCGTGACTGTCAGCGCTGCCAAAACAATGCCGAGAAATGGGCACAACGTAACAATGTTGACATGATTAGCAAACACAAGGATTAGCTCGTATTTGAAAAGACATTCCCGTTTAGGAGTGATGAACAATGAGAAGTGATTATTGAACTATTATTTCTGACAGCTTAGATCTGTTCTCATTACCGGAACACGCATGATGCTTTATGGCATGAGCTGCCACAAGACAAACACAAGCTACTCTAATATCATCAGGCATTCATAAAGAGCTATTAAGGATTATTGCTACAGAACCTTGTGCAGATTCAGATGGAAAGACTTTTCTCACATTTCCTGTGTTAGTATTGGTGGAAATTGTGTTTTCAATAATGATCTGCTGACTATAATTTTTCCTGTTCTTATTGACTAGCCAACGTTTGAGGAAGACAGACTTTTTTAATAAAAAAAAATAATAAAATGTTAACTGAAAATAAAAACTCTCCTCAACAATGTTTCTGCATTTGCTGCTTCCATTTATACTGTAACAAAGAGATTTTGATGATTTATGATCCATATATTTCAATGTGTCATATTTGTCCACTATTTGGTGGTAATTTAGAAATTTGAGACATCGTATCTTTTACACTTTAAAATGCTTTTTTCATTTCAAAACTTTTAAACAAGGCTTCATAAAGTCAACATTTAAAGTATGTCTTGACAAACTTTGCTTTTCTGGTTAAAAAGTTAAATGGATTTCCTTTGAATTTGAATTTGAATTCTACTTAAATGAAATTCTGCATTCTTTTTGCTACCTCAATTCAAATTCAACAATTGAACTGGAATTTAAAAGGCACTGTCATGCCTAAATTGTCAATTTATGTATTTGAATTGCACATACGATTTTCATCCACTTGGATTACACAGTTTAACATAAACAAACAAATAATAATAATAATAATTTGTCAGTTATACATAAATGAAACGGGTCAGATTTCTGTAATAGTACTAATAAACTGAAAGCGTTTTAAATACACAATAACCAGGTTTATATATTAATCATCAAAAATCCAATTTCAGTTGTTTCTGTTTCAGTCTCACACATTTTAATACTGAATATTGCTTGTTCCACAGCTAGCCATATTATAACAATGTTCATACTATTTAAGTGAATTAATTTAATTGCTTTCACAACAAACAAATCATTCGTGATACAGCTTCACCAACAGAAGAAGTGAGTATAAGTTTTTTTTTTTATTAATCTTTGCAAATCACCTTTCCTAATAATGTGCTAGTTAGCAAGTTCCACACAAATGCAGCTAAAGTTTACAGTCTAGTACTGCTCATCACCCCCCAGAAGAGAGGGGTGGGGTCAGCAGAGCTCATTAGCATTTAAAGAGACATGCACCGAAAAGGGTCACTGAGAACAGAGCTGATTTTGACAGGGTAAAAAGGGTGTTGTTTCACATTACCATTGAGAAATTTTAACCAAAGTATGTAATGCAACTCCTACGTCACTGTAGAATTAGTTTTAATGCTTTTTTAAGGTATGTTTTTTGCCATACCTGTAATAAATTAAATATCTCTAGTTGAGTAGCAGAGTATGCATTTCATTTGTTTGTGTTAAATAAAAGGAGATCTGACGCTGAAATGTTGCTTTTGAAATCTTGCTGCGTGTTCGTTGCAGCTGTTGTCAGTGGAGACTCTCCCCATTCGTTCCATTGAAACCACAAAATAAAATGCACACAAACATGTCCCTGCCCTTGATACACAATCACTGATGAACGCATTTGTTTTAAATGAGAAAAAAAAAAACTATACGACTGCGGATTCGAACCCAGAAGCTGTGACATGCTGTTAACAAATATCTACCACCTCAGTATTATTCCACTCGCAAACTTTCAGCGGAGCTGCGTACATAATTACTGTCCTGAAGAATTTGTACTATATAATTATTTTGATGTATGGATGTAACTATTGCATTAAAAAGATTTCTATATTAATTCCAAGTCAATAACTTAAACTCAATGTACTTTTGAAATTGATTTGTAATGTCATCTATGCTATTTTTGCTTTGTTTCACCAAGTGCAGTGTAAAATGCACACATCGGATAAAGGGTCACTTTTAAAAGAAATGTAAGCACGTCGTCCAAAAAATCAGATATAGTCACAAAACCGGAATTGGTTATCAAGACCTGCAGTGTAAAGTTTTGAAAACCATTTCAGAGGCATGTTCTTAAATCTGACTCATATATAACATTAAATGCATGCACAGTTTTAAGACAGCCTTAATCATTTTTTTGGTAACTTCATGACTTAAAGGGTTAGTTCACCCAAAAATTAAAATTCTGTCATTAATTACTCACCCTCATGTCGTTTCAAACCCGTAAGACCTTCGTTCATCTTCGGAACACAAATTAAGATATTCTTGATGAAATCTAAGAGCTTTCTGACCCTCCAGTAGACAGCAATGCAATTACCACGATCAAGGTCCAGAAACGTAGTAAGGACATCGGTAAAATAATCCATGTGACATCAGGGGTTCAACCGTAATTTTACGAAGCTACAAGAATACTTTTTGTGCGCAAAGAAAACAATGATAACATAATTTATTCAACAATTCTTCTCCCTGAGTTACCATCTTCCACTATATATATTAGTGCTATAGCCCTACTATAAGGCAAAACAGCTATTAGACATTTTATAATCTACTTGAATGTGTAAAAGAGTGGTAGGAGAAATCACCCTTTACTATACATTTTCACAGCACAACACAGCCTCTATTCTTCATACCGCCTTATAATCCATCAGTGCTGATATGCAGACAGGGTGTGCTATTCAAATTATGTAATTAACATACCCGCAGACCTATTACTGTCAGACTCTGTTCCATGTTTTGTCTGTGTCTTGCTCCCCAGGTGTTCCTTTCCCATGTTTAATTTGTCCCAGGTGTTCCCCATGATGGTTCATGGATCCCAGGTGTGTCTCGTCATCCCCTCCTCCTCGTGTGTGTATAAAAAGTGTTCCCAGTCCCAAGTTCTCTGTCCGCTGTGAACGTCTTCGTGTGAACGTCTTCCTGTGTTCGTCTCCCTTGGTTCCTTGGTGCAAATAAAGTCTTGTCAACATATTCTCCAGCGTCTCCTCGTTCCTCGTGTGTGTGCAACGTGACAATTACCACATAAATGTTGTGCTTAATACTAAGACTATATTCTCAGTATTCATGTTCATATCCACACTGGAAACTGAAATATCCAACCCCGAGAGAGCTCACCTGACGTAGTCACTGCTCTTCTTGTTGACACTGTAGTTGGTCAGATGCATGAACTGGTTCTTGATGTTTGCCGTGGCGTGGTCATACTTCACTGTGGCAAACCTACAACACACACAAGCAAGAAGGAATAAATTAGCTTAATAGTGAGTATGACATTGAACTGACCTGCTGAAAAGAATAAATAGGTACTGTATCAAAGCTAGCAGCCTTGTGCAAACATGGCACGACCATCACAAATCCAGCCACAAATCTTTTTAATATTAATATGACACATAAGCAGAGAGGTTTTGCAACAGCCATCCAACTAAAACTAGCAAAATCACACAACTACAACAGCAGCGCTGTAATGGGATGACGTTTTATTTTACAACATAAAATACATTATACCCCCTTGTGATATTATATAGAGGAACAGTCTTGTGAAGGCAAAAGCTGCATGTTTGTAAGAAACAAATCCATCATTAAGATGTTTTTAACTTCAAACTTGCTTCCGGCTAAAATACAAGTTCATGATTAATAATAATGCTTCCTCTTACATCAAAATCCAGCCATATATTTGTTAAGAGCTGTTTTGAACCGTCTTGGCTTGTAAACGGAGCTTGATTTGTGTAGATTTCTCTCCTGATTCAGACCAGACAACTGAAGAAAATAATATTATGGATTATAGACTCGTATTTTAGTTAAAAAGGTCTTAATGCTGGATTTGTGTCTACGTTAATTGATTTGTGAGACATTAACTGATGGACTGCAGTGCTGTGGATTACTTGTGGATTATTGTGATGTTTTTATCAGCTCTCATTCTGACGGCACCCATTCACTGCAGAGCATCCATTGCTGAGATACTGATGCAATGCTACATTTCTCAGAATCTGATGAAGAAACAAACTCATCCTAATCTTGGATGACCTGAGGATGAGCACATTTTCAGCAGATTTTCATTTTTTGGGGGAAGCTTTTTCGTCTTGAAGAAAGCATTGCTAACAAGTGTCTAAATGGGAGTACAGAGGTTGTCAGGATTATAAATGTCATCAAACAAAAGGCAAACTCATTTAATTGCTAGTCATATGATGAACAAAATGTTTAAGAATCATACTTCTGCAGTAATCCAAAAGCCAATATTGGGTTTTTATTGAAGGAACCAGGATGATGCTAACTTACAGGTTGGCCTACAAAACACATTATCGCTGCAGCGCTCTACACTGATGCTGCATATAATGTTTTCGTCATGAAGTCCACTAACTAATCTGTTTATTCTCCTCATCAACTGCACATGATGGTACAGTGACAATACTGCATAATCACAAACAGTTTTATAACCGTAATCTGAGTGATTTGTCCTAAAGCTCATGGTATTCCCAGAATAATGTGGAGGAAGAATTTTTTTTTAGATAAAAGTTGAGTTGGGAAAAGCACCATGAGTTCATAAGAGAGTGTGCAGAAAACAAACCTAAGCCTAATAGAGGTAGGCCAAGCGTTTTACACACACCAGACCACAGCGGCCCACAATACACTGCACATCCACTTCACACGGCATCCAAAAAATCAGAGGATTTGTTTGAGCTTCTCACTCGCATGTCTGAGAAAACGCTCTCCTCGCTGTGCCAAAAGCAGGACACCGTGTGTATATCTAGATTGAATGCGTTTCACAGGCGCTCAACGCAGGGTTACGGCTGTCGGAGCGATTGTGAGCAGTCAGAAATAGTTCCCATTATGTAAAAATATCATAAAAAGGAGCCTCTTCAGGTAAAAAAGACAATTATGTAAGCCTGAGAACTTGCTGCCTTGAAAAAGTTTTTTAAACTGTCACATTTTCTTGGTGCTTTAAATGTAAAAAAAAAAAAAACTTGTCAATGTCCTTCCAGCAATGAGACAATGGAAAGCTTTGTTTGAGGCCTAGATGAGCCGGTCCAACTTTACTGGAAACATTTCTGCTGCCATCTAGTGTCTGTGCTATTTCAGTGTCTTAGAGAAATATTTCTGGTTATGTAGAAGTTGCTGTTGCTGAGATCTAAATGATGAAATTCTGATGCTTGTGATGCAAATCAATGAGATCTTTCTAACAGTACAGCAGATGCTGACATAAAATGATCTAAATATCAGTCGTCACTCTATATCTCCAATAATCTGTCTTAGTAAAATGAGATTGAAATGATCCAAACATATAATGCAATGCAATCCAATGCTGATTGAGAGATGAAGAAATAAAGGCTCCTCAGAAGCCTGATGATCACATTTGATACATCTGAACATGATTTTTCAAAAAAAAAAGAAAAAAGATGTCTGGATAATACATATTAGACTGATTTCTGAAGATCATGTGACACTGAAGACTGGAGTAATGATGCTGAAAATACAGCTGCGCATCACAGAAATAAATTACATTTGACTATATATTCTCTATATATTTTAAATATATAAATATGCTATACAGTATATTTTAAATTGATAATTCACAATATTACTGTACAATACTGTATATTCGATTAAATACATGCAGCCTTGGTGAGCAGAAGAAACTTCTTTCAAAAACAAAAAAAAACTTAATTATTCCAAACTTTTGACCACTAGCCATGTTGCTTCAGTCCAGAAAGTGTTCATCTTTAAATATTCCTGACAATGTGAAAGTTATTCTTACAAATACTTTTTTAATTCACATATCATTTCACAGCAAGAGACACTGAACCAATTATACTACAAGGCCTTTTACTTGCTAAACAAAAGTCTAAACTTCAGACTCTGGATGATGAATGAATTACCTGGCAAGCCCTTCCTCATAGAGATAGATCAGGAGAGGGTCATATGAGGTCACCAGCACATACAGACGCACGTCAAACTTAAAACCTGCAGATGTACAAAAGAAACACAATTTAAAAACATGCGTTATGCAGACTGTGTTAAATCTGCTGGTGTCAGTGTGGTATACTTACCGTCAATTAGCAGAGGATTGCTGATGTAGCGCGACACCAGAATATTCTCGTCCAGTGGGATCAGACTCGGCTCACTCTTTCAGATAGAAATGTACTCATATTTAGGTCAAGTATCTATCTAGACAGCATTTTTGGGCATCAGAGGCACATTGATGTGAACATCAGAAAAGCATGCTTAAAAATGCTCCCTGTCCGCTGCTTATGAAAATAGAAGTTTATTTAATTCATTTGTATTGGGACTACATCAATCTTTTTTTTTTTTGCATTAAATTTGTAGCTCTCCCTGCATGATTCGCAATGGACTGAAGCAGGAGAGCAAATGTTGAAATTAAGTGTTATTTTCTGTACTTCTGAGTAAAGGAAAATACTTGTTAGTGTTTAATGTTCAGTTATGTTGGATTTTTAGTTTTTGTGGCTATCACTGTGTAGTAAAGCTTGTGGATAGGAACAAAGATTTATGGATTGTGTTTTACAAGAAAATACTATTTCAGTCTTTCTACTTTCACATTTATTTCGATGTTACTTTTTAGTTTCTTTGTCATTTTTTGCAAAATGCACTAGCAATTTCTAAATAAAAATTGTTTCAAAGTAAACCAGAGAAGAAAAATGTTGTGAATTGGTGGGTTTTTGTTAAATGTGTGCCAAAATCATCACAATCAAAAGAACCAGACTTGAACTACTTCAGTCTGTGTGCATTGAATTTATTTAATACACGAGTTTCACAATTTGAGTAGAATTACTGAAATAAATGAACTTTTCCACGACATTCTAATTTATTGAGATGCACCTGTATTCCATCAGTGGCATTTTAATAATTTCTGGTCTATATATTCATCGTCATAGACTCAATATCTGGTCAGAACGGGCCTTAAGACGCTGTCAAGTTCATGTCATCGGCTCACGCCTTGCCTGTGAATGATATGTTATGTTGCCTTAAGCCTGCCTGCCTGTGATTTGCAGCAACATGATCTCATGCATTTTCTCAGATCTGGCCATGCAAGCAGCACTGTACTGTTTGTGACACAATGTACGTGTCTCCAGCGACACAACAAAACTGAGAAAACTTTACCTTTATGCAAATGGGAAAAAACTACTACCAATGGGAGTGAAGCCAGTGGAGAACCTGTGATCCGTCTCCTGTCAGAGAATTTCAACCAGTCACCGTATGTAGTTAAAATGAAACATTTTTAATATAAACTCATGGGAAATTGTGTGTTCTCCTTAGTAATCAAACTAAGCCCTGTCCAGTCTATAGTATTGTGGGAAATAGATTGATTTTCACGTCAGAAACACGCCAATGATGCCTTAAAATGCTGCCTACATAGGCAATCTTTGAAACAGAGCCACTTGTGCATGCTCCAGATGAGTTTTATCACATCATGTTCCCTTGATCACTTACACTGCTGACTAGATAGATGCCTCTGCCCCTGGAGGACGCCACTGGTTTGATGATCCACGCGCCCTTGTCTTTGCTGAAGGAGCCTGAGGTTTGCGTGAGGACAGAGAGAGTGTTATTAAAGCCCAGCAGCGAAAGCAGACACATTTTTCTAATTGATGTTGTTTATGATAATAGCCAAACACATGTCCGAGTGCTGATTGGACGAGGTGCCCACTCACTGCTGAATTCCTGGAACTCTGCAGGAAGCACAAAGGTCTGGGGTACGATGTGGAAGTTTTGAAAGCCGTGGGTTTGCTGCATCCTCTGGATGTTTTTGTAGAGCCGGTCTTTCCGCGTGAGCTCGTACGACCTGGAAAGCGACGGGAGCATTGACCGTAAGTGCCTAGGATGAGGTTAGCGTCTGAGATAGCGAGGGGAACATAAACCCTTGAAATAACACCGCAGCGGCAGCACATGGTCAGTTTGATCTATTGCGCCGTTTCAGAGAGGCAGGCGTCCAAACAAAATGTACTCGGCTCAAACTGCCAATGAATACTTCCCACTTGGAAGGCTGGAAGTGTGGATGTTGTTGTTGCTAAATGAGAATGTGTGTGACTTTGGTAACTTGTTGTCATTGTGGGATACACACGGCACACCACAAACTAGTGTTTGGTTGAACACCAACAACATTCAGGTGAAATAAATGTTCCATAAATCACAGGTGCGCCCAACACAGAGGCGATCCCAGAATGCACCGCTCCTTGAAAATCCATCCAAGATGGGTGACAACGTGAGAAAATGCTGATATATCCAACATTTGTGTGTGCTGTCTACGACTCGGCAACAAAAATGATTAATCATAATTTTGATGAACAATGACACATAGATTCTTAAATCCCAAGAATTGACATATATTGCGCGATAAGTCGATATATTGATTATTGCGACAGGCCTACATGCAGAAACTAAGAAATACATTTTTATATTTAGATATTTATTTTGTTAAGGGAAATTAGTGGTCTGGTTTCTACAACTTTCTATTTGGAGCAAAAATCTGGCTTTAAACCTGAAAGAAAAAAAGATCTGACATTTATCGTGATAATTATTGATATCGACTGATATGAAAAAAATTATCGTGATAATTTTTTTGGCCACATTGCCCAGCCCTACTGAAATGTATCATGTTTTGTGTAATCATCAATCAGTCTTTCAAACGCAAAGAGACGTCAATAAAACAATTGTAAACAATGTAATTTAATCTTACATTTCTCTCAGGAAAGCATTAAATGACCATAAACTTGTTTGTCAACTAAATAGATGTACTATATTACATTATCTGGTAAAGATGTCTCATTTAATGCATGTTTGAATAAATCCATGGAAAAAGGTTTTTTATTACAGCCACAATTTAAAATATTTCAACAACGAATTAGAGTAGACACATAATTAAATCATTTAAAAGTTTATATTAAAAACCACCTTATGTCCAATTTAATGTCTAACTAGCCCTAGTGTCATTGAAATAAACTGTGAGTCATATAACATGCAGACTTGCCCGTTTCATGTGGGATCCAGCCTCAGAAGGAAGCTGCCTATGCAGACAGCAAGACAGCTCTCTAATGACAGACTCACCTGGGAAAGTGGTTGACTTTCTGGAAATCCTGCAGAGAGCGCAGAAGATAGGGCTTCAGGTGTGAGCCGGTCCACATCAGGTTAAAATCATTGTTATTTGGGTGCACCTAAACATAGAAACAATCTTATTTTAGGCCAGGGTAAAGTCAGAAATGAAAAAGATTCAGTAGAGTCCCAAAGTTGTTCTACAGTTATTTTCATTGCTCTTACATTATTGTATTGAGCCCCTTTTATAAACACTAAACATTGTATTACAGCTTATTCTAAAGAAGCTGAATTGTAGCTTAATATTTGTGTTTCTAAAATGAACTGAACTGTGCCAATGTACAAGTGCACTGTGTGGAATCCCATAATGCAATGCACTTGACTTCAACATCAATTTCCAGTGGGCCAAATAAACCATAAGTCATATCAGATGTTATTTTAAACCTCTTTTTCTTGAATTATTTTTTTTCTTTAATTATGGTATTCTAAAACTATAATAATTTCTATACACAAGATGAAACTCCTCCATTGCATTCATTTTGGCAGCAAACAGTGTATGCTAGCATTTCATTTCAAACAATGTCTATGCTCTACCTCATGGAATCCGTGACTGACCAGCATGCCACGAACAAGACGGCTCTCCGTACGCACAATCTTGAAGGCCAAGTTATATTTTTCTATTTTAAAAAAGTAAGAAAATCCCATCAGAATTACCACTTCAAGAATTGAGGTCCCACTACAATGCCACATAGCTAACACCAAATTTATAAAAGCAGACTCTAGATATTAAATAACACAAGACATGCTATTTATATATACAATTATTTGTTACTAGAAAAAAGTAAATATTTTAATATCTGTTGTGAGTACAACAAGATAAGAATTACTATACATGAATAATGTAAAAAAAATTATAATCTCGTTGTCTATATGTGACCCTGGAGCACAAAAGCAGTCTTAAGTCGCTGGGGGATATTTGTAGCAATAGCCAACAATACATTGTATGGGTCAAAATTATCGATTTTTCTTTTATGCCAAAAATCATCTGGATATTAAGTAAAGATCATGTTCCATTAAGATATTTTGTAAATTTCCTACTGTAAATATATAAAAACTTCATTTTTGATTAGTAATATGCATTGCTAAGAACTTAATTTGGACAACTTTAAAGATGATTTTCTCAATATTTAGATGTTTGTGCACCCTCAGATTCCAGATTTTCAGTGTCTCTGCCAAATATTGTTATATCCTAACAAACCATACATCAATGGAAAGCTTATTTATTCAGCTTTCGGATGATGTATAAATCTCAATTTTGAAAAATGTACACTTAAGACTGGTTTTGTGGTCCAGGGTCACATATAAACAATATATGTATTAAACAGAATGTACGCGTGTGTGTGTGTGTGTGTTTTATGGTTTTGTTTTGACAGTACTAAACTAATGTATTCTACATATAGAAAAAAACAGTAATGAAAGTACTGATGTAATTACTGATTAGATTTCTCTGTTGTGTACCTGTGCAGAATTTGTTTGAGCTGCAATTTAATAAATTCTTCTTTATCAAGCATACAAGATTTTTATTTTTACACATACTGGTAAAAAGAAATGTATAGCCTGAATGCACTGTAAGACACTTTGGATAAAAGCGTCTGCTAAATGCATAAATGTAAATGTAAGATTTCTCAGTGTCTGTACCTCCAACAGAGCGGATGGCCACATCTTTGGACACAACGGCTTCTGCACAGAAGAGCAGCACGGGAATCCTCTTGCTGACACCACTCCAGGCAATGCAAAGAAGTTTCCTATCACAACAGGTGTTAACGCAAAGAGAGATCTGCTATTTCCTCTGTCAGATGAATTTCACATTTACATGACATTGAGATATTACCAAAGTCCCTTTCAAGGAAAGTCAGTTCTCTCGCCGGCCATACTGTCAAACTGCAAGCCAAACTCGCATTTAAACAGCATTTTTATTAATGTACAGTTTCTTACACTCAAATTTATTTCAGTTCTAACGGCAATGACTTTGCCAATTGGTGATTGGCTCTTTAATTTAGAAGGCTGGACTTCCTTTTACTAGAGCCGCTATACTGCACAATGTAATAGATTTCCCTTTTGCTTTGTGAACCGTCTTGGTAATATACAGTCTAATATACAGTAACATACAGTTTGCAAAGAGATGCAAAGATTAAAATGTTTTACAGGAAAAAGAGCAACTCTGATAAAAGCCTGTGCAATATGAGACCCTGAAGTGATATATGTGAACAGAGATAAGATGGTACACTGATATATGTCCATCCATCACACATGACAGCAAGACAAGGCATGTAATCATTATCACCTCATGTTCAATCATCCAGACTATATAGCAGAACGAATCTAAATAAAAGACTGACTTTTCACTGAGTGTGTTTTTGCAGACAGATAATGCTACATCCTGACGTAACAAGACCAATCTCATGCATGTAATAAATTATCGAAATATCGCAAATGTACATATCGCAATATGCATATCGCTACAGCTTGCACTATTTGGGGCCATGAACAAAAGACAAAGAGAAAATAACTCACTGCTCTTACCTAAATAACTTTTGTAGCTTAAATAAGAATCAGTGCATATTGAATTCAAAGAGTAAATACTATATGCAGTGTTTAATATTTCCTTTTTATTATTCAGTTCCTAAACTCATGTTAAAATGATTACACTAATGTTAAAAAAATGACATTTTTATGTAATGCTCGAGTAAAACACTACCGTTCACTTTCAGAAGTTGTTGTAGGGGTGCTTTCTTATTAGAATCAGAATCAGAATGAGCTTTATTCACCACTTAAGTGTGCGCAAACACAAGGAATTTGTTGTGGTTTTACAGGAACTCTTGGTACATACATGCATACAAATAACCATATATATATGACACAAGATAGTTATAGAAGTTCACAGAACTGACTCAGCAACAGCTGAGTAAAACTGATTCATCTGAGCATGTGGCACTTTAAGCATTATCGTATCGCATATCGCATTATTTAATGAGTTATCGCATATCGCATTTTTCTTCAATATCGCACAGTACTAAGTGTAACACAGTCTAAACCAGTCAAAGACTGATATATCAGTGAAGGCCTGGTTTCCCAAACAGCGACAGCTCTTTAGAAAGTTGTGCAAGAATATTTGCACCCTTTTTTATGAGCATTTCCCCTCGAAAAAGCACTTAACATTCACAAAATGCTGAAATGTCACTCTGAAATTTAACTTTTTTCATTTGAAATGTATTTTATTTGATGCACTTATTATTATTTTTTTATTACAGAATTAAAAAAATAACATGCACATCAAGTTAAGTTGTCAAATTTAAGTAAAATGTATTTATATAGCAATTTTTACAATACACATTGTTTCAAAGCAGCTTTACAGAAAATCATAATGATAGTGTTTATAATGCCTTATGGTTGCATTGATCCGATTTGAACTGTGCAATAATAGTTACATTTTGCAACAATACAAGCAACCAAGCAGTTGAGACTTGCGATTTAGTACATTTGAGTAAGGCTGGATTTACAGTATTTACAGTAACTGTACAATTTAATATTAATTATTATTTTGTTAATTAATTCAAGTTAATTCATGAAATCAGTTTTTGCTCAATTTAAAACTATTACAAAAACTATCCTGATATTAAAGTCATATTATAAACTGCATATTATTAAGTATCCTAGGTTTTATTAAGTTTAGACTAATTGCGTCCTGCAAGTGACTGTCTCTTTACAATGCTCTGGTCACTATACAAATACTCCAGAGCACTTGTAGATCTACAGCTTTTGAAAAACAGCCCATAATTCTTCTAATGTGATCAAATGATCATCTTTGCAATCTTCTTAATGGCACTATTATGTCTTGAGAATGTGGGTCATTAGACTGATACCCAGCAGCTGGTATAGAAAAACCTCCAAAAGAATTAAACAAGTTTTGGGTTTGGATCGCCACAGACCACTGACCTTTGTGTCACTCTGTAAAATATTCATGGTTGTCTCTTAATAACTTCACAGGGAGGCTGAAAACAGACGTGCAGAACGTCTAGACTATTTGAGGAGCGGCTGCTACTATTTAAGAACTGACTCGTCTATATTTAGTCACGATAAGCTCTGTGAAATCATGACATCAGTCTGTATGCAGCGCCTGATGCTTGCTGTAGTTTTGTGTGTAATGATGGTAACGTGACTAGTCCTGCTCACTTATTAACTGAATGGAATCTCCATGATCAATACTCTTAAGCATTCTGCTTTAGTAAAGACACTTACTCTGGCTCCTCTTCAGACGATGACTCGGATTCGTCCTTCTGTTCTCTCACGACTGGCATCTCTGTCTGTGTGTGTGTGTGTGTGTGTGTGTGTGTGTCTGTCAGCTCAATGTGTGTGTGTGTGTGTGTGTGTGTGTCTGTCTGTCAGCTCAATGTGTGTGTGTGTGTGTGTGTGTGTGTCTGTCTGTCAGCTCAATGTGTGTGTGTGTGTGTGTGTGTGTGTCTGTCTGTCAGCTCAATGTGTGTGTGTGTGTGTGTGTGTGTGTCTGTCTGTCAGCTCAATGTGTGTGTGTGTGTGTGTGTGTGTGTCTGTCTGTCAGCTCAATGTGTGTGTGTGTGTGTGTGTGTGTGTCTGTCTGTCAGCTCAATGTGTGTGTGTGTGTGTGTGTGTGTGTCTGTCTGTCAGCTCAATGTGTGTGTGTGTGTGTGTGTGTGTGTCTGTCTGTCAGCTCAATGTGTGTGTGTGTGTGTGTGTGTGTGTCTGTCTGTCAGCTCAATGTGTGTGTGTGTGTGTGTGTGTGTGTCTGTCTGTCAGCTCAATGTGTGTGTGTGTGTGTGTGTGTGTGTCTGTCAGCTCAATGTGTGTGTGGCAGCACTCATCTCCAATCTACTTAACTCATCTGGAAAACAACGAGATCTTCGTGAGAAGAGCTGTCATACAATTACAGCTTTACTGTGATTTATGAATATCAAACAATATGCATTTTACATTGCTCTGTGTGGGATGAGGAATCATGCAAAATCAGTAAAAATAAAGTAAAACAACATTTATGCAAAAATCATCAGTAGTCAAAATAAAATGAATTAAAAGGACGGTAGTTTACAAAGATAGTAATCAATGAATGTAACAAATAATAAGTTACCTAAATATGTAATTAAAAAGGTTAAACCATAAAACATAACATATACAGTCAAAACCAAAAATTATTCAGACAGAAGATATAATTGTTGATATTTTTTTACTAGTGGGTGCAGGACACTATAGTCCAGTTATGTAAGTGAGGATAGCAAAATAAAGTAAACTGTGAGATATTATAAGCAAAAAATCTTCATACAGTGGACTACCAGTAAAACTGATCACATTTGGGACCAAACGTAATTATTCAGACACTTTGACCTTTAAGTGTTTCTCCGTCTACTATTTGTCAATTACTATAGTCTACTACGACTGAAAATATATAATATCGCAAAGATATGATTATTACTAGTTGTGTGTGACTGAAGAGAGTCCACTAGCTGTTAGCTAACCGAGCTAACCACACTGTGATATAGGAAGTAGACGTTTGAATGTCTAACACAACACATTAGATAGTTAGTTTGCTGCTAAATGTAATTAGTAACATACCTGTTTGTGTTGAGTGAGTGCTCTTAAAACGTTACGTGTGATTATTAACTGTTAGCTCCATAACCCACACCGGCGCTAAACTCCGGACGCCTGTTACTATAACAACCAGCTGACAGCTACCGATGTGCGCATGCGCGCGAAACTGCAACCAACGGGCGGCCGCTGAGTGCGCATGCGTCGCGTTCGTTTCGCGTTTGAACTTTTTGAGTAACGAGCAATATATTACCAAAAAGGCGAAATGTTTTAATGCAAAATTACATTACATGTTTTCGGCGCTTTTTTGTTTTTGGTTTGTTCCCAGAGATTTACATTTAATTTAAAATCATTTATAAAATGTGAACAAATTGGTTTACATTGAGTCCACTTCTTTCTTCGTATGTATATTGTATTTTCCTAATAAAATAAACAAATGTATAATATGTTGTTCATTAAAATTCACAATTTCAAGTTAAAATCGTAGATAGACTGTATTCTGACACGCCTTTAGAAATCGTCAGATGCTTATCGGCCAGCGATTGGTCCGAACTCCTAGAAGTGGGCGGTCTTTTAAAAGACTGGTCCCAAACTATCCAATGGGGTGGTGGTACGGCGTGACGCAGCCGCCTTCCGCAGTTTCTGATTGGACCGCATTCAAGTGCATGACTGCTCAATGTTGTGAACTTGAAGAGGTTTGATAAACAGAAATCAATCACGCCGACTGATGTTTGTGAGTATATAGTTATACAGTACATGTACGTATTGGAACACATACATAAGGTAAGACTAAAGTTACTAATAAACAGTGTCGTATATTATCGCATGTGACCCTGGAGCACAAAACCAGTCATAAGTAGCACGGGTATCATACATTGTATGGGTCAAAATCATTAGGATATTAAGTAAAGATCATGTTCCATGAAGATATTTTGTAAATATATTAAAATGTTATTTTTGATTAGTAATATGCATTGCTAAGGACTTCATTTGGACAACTTTAAAGGCGATTTTCTCAATATTTATTTTTTTTTTTTTGCATCCTCAGATTCTAGATGTTCAAATATCAGTCATTGTATCTCGACCAAATATTGTCCTATCCTAACAAACAATCCATACATCAAAGGATAGCTTATTTATTCAGCTTTCAGATGATGTGTAAATCTAAATTAAAAAAAGACCCTTATGACTGGTTTTGTGGTCCAGGGTCACATATGTGTAATGTTTAATGATGATCCAGACGAGTTTATGATAGCATAACAACCCAGACAGAGAAGCACCATAGTGCCATGTTCTTTGCATATGTGTCATGGTAGTACCATAGAGTAATACCATGCTACACGAGCATTACAGTCATTCTGTATGGTATATCTCAGAGTACCATGGTAATAGCATGTCGTGCCATCAGTGCAGCACTGAGCTGATCTTCTAACCCTGCTGTTGATCTCCTGCAGGCGTGCGCTGAAGGATGAGCCGCTTTCTGAACGTGTTGAGGAGCTGGCTGCTCATGGTGTCAGTGATCGCTGTGGGAAACACAGTGCAGAGCTTCAGAGATCACAGCTTCCTGTCCCAGAAGCTCTACACAGGAACACCTGAATATGGTCAAGACCTGCTCTTCATAAACATCACCTTTATTCTTTACCGACTCATTAACTAACATTATCACTTAACAGATAAGCATTACCGTTGTTTATTGCGTGTACTGTCTATGAACACAGAAAGTGTCTACATTTAGTCATTTAGCAGACGCGACTTATAAATGAGGACAATGGAAGCAATCAACAAAAGAGCAATGATATGCAAGTGCTATAACAAGTCTCAGTTAGCTTAACGCAGTACATGTAGCAAGGGTTGTTTTTTTATTATATAATAAATAAAAAGCAAACAAATAGATTAGAAAAAGAATAGAGCAAACTAGTGTTAGAGGCCTTTTTTTGCTTATTGTTAATTGTAAAATAAATAAAAAAAACAAATTAATAGAATACAAAAAGATTAGAGAAGCAAGTGAATAAGTGCAGTTAGTAAATAAATAGAGTGCAAGTCTAAAAGGGGCAAGTTTTTTTAATATAAAGAATAGAATTAGAATAGAGTGTTAGAGTTAGAGGGTCAAATAAAGATGGAAGAGATGTGTTTTTAGCCGATTCTTGAAGATGCTGGGATTGAGTTGGGCAGGTCATTCAACCAGGAGGGAACATTTAATGTAAAAGTCTGTGAAAGTGATTTTGTGCCTCTATTTATAGAGTTTATTTTCTATCTTTATTTAGACACATATACATGCTTTAAAATACTGTATGCCTCAACACTATCATTTTTACTGATACATTTTTACATTTTAGTGTAGCAAACAAGAATATGAGCAGGTAGTTAAAGAACATTAGAAATTGTACACATTTTCAGCCAGAGTTAAGTCATTTTAGGTGCTAAATGTCCTGATGTGTTATTCTTTAGTAAACGGTCTTCAGGCGAGAACCTTTGGCATATGGACTCTCCTGTCCGCCATCATCCGCTGTGCCTGTGCCATAGACATTCAGAACAGTATTTTTGATTAAATAAATGCAGCCTCGGTGAGCAGAAGAGACTTCTTTGAAAAATTAAAAGAATCAGTTATTGCAAACTTTTTGAACAGTAGTGTACACCTGCATACAAAAATATACAGCATGGAGGTAGATTTGATCTGATACCTTGAAGTAGTTTGTGTCTGTACGAACACTGACTTTCAAATACATACTCCATATTTGAGAGAAATGTAATGGAAAAATATATTTATCATCATATAATATTTCACAGTTATACTGTATTTTTGATTAAATAAATGCAGCCTCGGTGAGCAGAAGAGACTTCTTTGAAAAATTAAAAGAATCAGTTATTGCAAACTTTTTGAACAGTAGTGTACACCTGCATACAAAAATATACAGCATGGAGGTAGATTTGATCTGATACCTTTAATATATAAACATAACATATTTTTTTAAATATGCATGCATGTGTGTGTATTTATATAGACATAATAAATATACACAGAACACACGTAAACAAAAACTTTTCTTTTGGATGTGATTTTAATCGTTTGACAGCACTAGTATTTACATTTTTAAAAAGTATCAATGTTGATTTCTGACCCTTTGTATTAAAAAGTTTGGGCACTACTGTTTTCGAATGATAGTGCAGTGATGGAAACTGTGAAATAACACAATTGTAAGTCTGAAAACCTGACACATTTGAGCTGCTTCTGTCTAGATGACAGCTCTGAGCTCCTGGAGGAAATTTTGTAGTTACATTTCTATTTGTTTAAATAATGAATGTCAAGCAGAACGGGTTTTAATAGGTGCTGTTCATGAGTGTTTATTTCTGGTCATGTCTCAGTGGTTTCTCTATAACACATGTGGAATAGTTTACATGACTCATTTGCAGTTTAGCCACTAGTTATCTCTTTATTACTGAATGTCAGATTTAATTTACGACACCAAGAATTTCTAGATTATATACAAAATGTTTCTATACAAACAATAACAGTACACAGGACTACATCCACGCACGTTTCTAACATGAACAATGATCTGATCACAACACGGCTGTACATTGAAACTAACTAACATTGAACATCTCTACACACTGAAGTCTGAGTTGTGACTGATCATCTATTTTGCTCAAAATCTGTGTAAAAACTGATATCAAAGCCACTTTTCTGTACAGACATCTATGACTGTGGTCTGATTTGTTACACAGAATCCATGGCATCTCAAAAATAAATATTGCTGATTTGCCCAAAAATGTGTCTCATATTACCTTCCATCACGTACAGCTTTAAAGCATTTACCAATGTAACAAAAGCAGTCAAATGTAAAACGTTAATGACAAAAAGTATTTGACCATGGAAGATGAGATTGTGACGTCTCAATGGGATTCTCCTGGCTAAATAAAGGATCAAAAATCTTTCAACTTGGAGTCTGCAAAGGACTGGAAAAACATGTTCAAACTCTCCATATGTGAGCCTGGAGCACAAAAGCAGTCTTAAGTCGCTGGGGTATATTTGTAGCAATAGCCAACGATGCATTGTATGTGTCAAAATTATTGATTTTTCTTTTATGCCAAAAATCATTAGGATATTAAGTAAAGATCATGTTCCATGAAGATATTTTGTAAATGTCCTACTGTAAATATATCAAAACTTAATTTTTGATTAGTAATATGCATTGCTAAGAACTTCATTTGAACAACTTTAAAGATGATTTTCTCAATATTTAACTTTTTCTGCACCCTCAGATTCCAGATTTTCAAATAGTTGTATATCGACCAGATATTGTCCTATCCTAACAAACCATATATCAATGGAAAGCTTATTTATTCAGCTTTCAGTAAAAGTAGTTCAATTTTGTGGTGCAGGGTTACATTTAATCTCTTAAACTTCACATAAACACACGTTTATGAATATCTTCCTTTTTCCCCACAAAATCCGTAATGTTCTGTGGATGCAGTAAAAGCAAAAAAAAAAAACATCAGACTCGTGTTTGCATTTTCTTCTATCCATAATTCTGACCTTAAAATCCGGATTAGGCATCAAATAATCTCATACACATGACAATGGGCTGAGAATTGAACAAAACGTTGTAATGCGGCTCAGACAGGATTCATGTGTTTGTTTGTAATTAACAGATAATGCGAGACGTCTTCAACCTCTTCTTTGCTTCAGCAAAACAGATACAGTTTTTGGAATCAGCAGTCCAAAATGAGTAAGAGAACATCTTGGATTTCATTCGGCGTAATCAATCACACATTACACTGCACACTACAACACACATAAACCATTGCAGATGTTCCCAAAATAAATTATGTTCTAATTCCCTGTGTTCTGCACTGTTGTTGTGTTAGTATTGCATTATATAAGACGAGAGTATCATCACACATCTCCACTGACCACTGATGCTCTTTCACAAGGCGCTCACACATTTAAAGCACCATATATTGAATTGATGGTTTCATTGAAGGACTTTGACCTTCCATATTAACCTGAACACAGAGCGAGATCTCCTGAATCAGATCTAGATGTGTCTGTCACAGAGACACTTTATACTAGATTAGTACTTGTAGTGCTAAAATCATTTGGTTCTCATAACTAAAGTTTAGGTCAGCTCTAACGGACCATCATGCAAACATCATGATACACATAAGGCGTAGAAAATTACACATTACAACATGAAACACGAGCAGTTCATGTGAATTGTTCATAAATCCATACATGTGTGAATTGAATGCAACGGCCTGCAATTTTTTGTGCTTGTGTTTCACAAATGATTCCCACTGAATGTTGTGACGTGGGAGCACTGAAGGAACAATGTAAAGTTAGAAAACGTACTTTCGGTTGTGCTTGAGTATGTAAACTGAGCTGTCATTGTTCAGGATATTGGCTGTGTAGGAAGTTCAAGAGGATTTATGCGTATGATGGTTCATATGGATTTGTGATGCACACTGAGAGTGTGATTCCGATTGTTTCCGTCTTTACATCTTCACCTCTTTTACCGGTAGCGATTTTCCATCTTGGGGATGTACGGATGAGTCCTGAAAAGAAGAAACAAACAGGGTAAATTAAGCCTCCGTTCACATTCACTACTGTTCCTCAGTAAGGGACTATAATAATTTTGACATAAACTAACATAAAAAAATGCACTTCATGCAGAGAGAAATTGACTGTAGAAATCTAAAACTGTACAAATGAACCAAGAAAAGTAATAGATAGAAATAGTCAAGTGAAATTTATTTGTAAAGTACTTGTCACAATACATTTTTTTTTAAAGCAGCTTTACAGAAAATCATGATGTTGATGTTCTGTTCATAATATCTTAATATCTTCATGCCTTATAGTCACAGCTAGCATTATAGACCTGGGCAATGATATAGTTTATATTTTGAGATTTGATATACTGTGTGTGTGTATATACACTCAATGTACAACCACATTATACATATATATATTATACCACATAAATAAATAAATCAGGCAGATTTTTGAGTAGAGAGTATATCGTTTTATGCAACTCTACTGTATGCATGTGAATAAAGTTCATATCTGTTTAGAATCATATCTATTACATGCTTATTCACAGACACACATCTCAAGAATGCTCATGTTTGGCAAATTCAGCTGAAAATTCATTGGTGTGCTTACTGTTTGATCTAGTTTACTGACCAAACTAACATATCTGATATGCTTTTTAAGAGATGTGTGTTAGTACAGTTATTACTATATTTATATGCATCTATTTTTTGTTTATTTTTATATTTGATTATTTTACCTGATTTTCACTGGCTGCACAGTTTTGTTGGTTTGTAACTTGCAGTATATTCGCCTCTAGTATAGTCAAGTTCTTCCCCATTATTTTTTTGTGCCATATGGACACTGTGTTTATTTTTGTTCTTTCTCTTAAGATGACAAAAACCTGAGGTTTATGGATGGTTTTACTATTTCTCCCCAGACACAACAGGCTCTTTTCTTTGAGTGCATTAGCTGTCAGACTCTCACAGCTGAAGCTCTCTCATGCAGTTTGATCCTGAGTTTATCCCGTCACTGGTTAAGGTCTCCCTGTCCTATGAAGTGCCGCTCAGCCGTGGCCTCCAGCTCTTTCTACTCCGCTGTCAGACCTAATCGTCCCATCATAACACTCAGCCTGACCGCAACTTCACTGGGCTGAAGGACAACTACAATAACTGGGCGACTGAAACATTTACACAAATGATCATGGGACATCCTGGATCCTTGTCACCAGCCTTGTGCTCTTACCACTAGATGGCCACATTGAGTTTTTTTTTATTTTTTTATCCAATCATCTGATCATCTGTTTGCTGTTTGCACTCATCAGTTCTTCTGTTGTTCTTCTTGTTTTTCTCTCTTTTAATTTCTACCCTGTTTCCTGTATTTGACACTCTATTCCAAACCCCAGTGATCTGTGTGTCTTTGTATGTATGGATTACATCTGGTGAAAATTTCAAGTCAACAGCACCTTTAGAAATATATTTACTGAGAAAAATGGTGACGTGACTTATTTTACCCGCTGTATATTAGTTACCAAATATTGGATTCAATTTATCAACTTGGTTTCTTTCAGTTAGCACAGGTTTTGTACTGATTAGTCACTGGCCTCACTGATCTGAGCTTATGTACCTCAGTTTTTGAGTGAACAGTTCCAAAATGATGCACTGACTGAATTATTCACTTCTCAGACGCTCCAAGACCCAGTAAACGCCAATTCAACATTTAATCGATGAAAACGTGCCAACCAACACCAACAGAAGCCGACAGAGGTAACACTGGGTCAAATAGAGATAGAGATAGAGGTCAAATTAAAACATACTTACAGCGATCACCTCTGTCTGGGATTGACTGTTGGCCTTCTGTCGCCGCAGGTCAGATTTTATAAGCACTGTGAGGCAGAGAGACATAAACTGATAGTCTGAAGTTAAAAGTAACATACTTTTTAAATTTCATTTACATTTATGCATTTGATACATGCTTTAATTCAAGGTTTACACTTCATCAGTTCATGCATTCCCTGGGAATCGAACCCATGACGTTGGTGTTGCAAGCACCACTGCTCTACTGTCTGAGCTTTCATGGTACGTTCATATTACTGTATAAAACCCTGCGTGTGTGTATGTGCCACTGTGACGCAATATACTGAAGTTATGCTCTATTCATCACGTGTGCAGAAGATGAGTGGAGCGGTTATCTAGTGGTCACATGATGAGTGTCATGTGATGAGCTTCTACCTGTCATGATGGAGCCGATGAAGAGGAACACACAGAGGAAGATGTTTCCGGCCAGTGTGCTGAAGTGATCGATGATTTTGCCTTGAATGATGGTGATTGCAATTCCAAACATCTGCATACAACAGAAAGATCCTGAGCAAGTATGTCATGTACCATAAACATGCTGTTATCTTTATACACCTCCGTATCTTCTTAAGCGCTACTGAAATTATGTTCAACCAACAAACTACACTGATTTGGAGAAACATAATAATCTGTAGTATAAACAAATTTTTAGGTAGATTAGGGAACACATTATCACTATTAAGTATTAAGAGTTTTCCCTCAATAAACTGCAAATGACTGCTTATTGATAGAAAGAACGGTAGTTGTTGTAGTAGTTATTTTTAGATTTGGGGTTTCAAAATTGTTAAATGGTGGCACTGCAATCAACTAATCTATTTTAGTTCAAATTAACAGCTAGTATATCACATGCTAAATATAACTTATTGTGCATGTATATTTAATGAATAAGTGAAAAAAATCAAAAAAAGTTGATGTATTGATCAACACGCATTATGTCAACAGACGTTTTAATTAAATCAATACCTTAGAATTTTAAACTTGCAACCATGCATTTATTTACAGTAAGTCATTCAGGTCCCCTGAATGTCTTTTTAGATTTGACTCATCCTCATATCTTAAAGTGCAGAGCAGATGCATAACCTGCGCTGAGCAGTTGAGCAGTCCTGAAGATGTTCCCTCTGACTCTGGGTACGTGAGCTCCACTGCAAACTCAAAGCCCAGCGGCAGATAACCCGTCATGAAGAACCTGCGGTCAAAGACAGAAGAGACTGAAGAATCAGCTGGTCCAAACAACTGCACTGTATGCATCGATACTGGAAACAGTTCATCAGTCAGCCATTAGCACTCATAAAACATAAAAAACATACATCTAGTTCACTCATGAAACTCTAGATGTTGCAAGCTAATAGGTCTTTTATATGCAATCTGCTATATGCTATATGCTATAACACAAGCTGCTCGGCCTCTTCTGATTCTCAATATTTTAATAGTCAAGTTCAGTGTTGGCTGTAAGCTGGACCTGTAGGGCACTAGAGTTCCTCTGAAACCCTCCACCTCCCCCAGCAACACCTGTCTAGTACTGCAACGGGATTTATGTATGCATAGCCATGCAGCAGCAGCATATCTTACATGCTAACAGCAGCATGTCTGTGTATCTATTGGCAGTAGCAAGTCCATACTGGCTCTGCAGCAGTGTGCGTAGCAGATCTAGTCTGCCAAGACCTAATACATTAACAACATTGTCATATCAGTTAACATGGTGAAACTAATTACAAAGTTGTAATGATTGAACTACAATTAGATGTTGATCCACAAAATGTATTTATGGTCAGTCTGTGTAGAAATCATGAGGTAAAGATTTGGCTGGCTAGCATGGTTCAGTTAGTTGACGCTGTGACTACCATACTGGGCGCAAAAGTATCTTTCATAAATTACAATATTTCATTATTAGATGTTTGCACTCTAAGAGTGAAATGGACTTTTGTTGTGAAATTCTGCAATGTTTTTATACTTGTGCACGAACACTGGCACATGTGCACTTTGGTCAGAGTGGAAGAAATGTGATGTAAGCGTATACTGTGACAAAGCTGAGAAAAGTTTAACTTTTCTCTAAACAGACACAAAATCTTTTCCTTCCAGAATGTTGCATTTTGATAACACATTATTTTAATGTGACATCGTTACACTTGTTACATGTACTTGCTATAGTGAAAACTGTAAATTATGTAGAATTACAAGCAACTAACCCTAAACCAAACCCTAACATTACAGTAAATGCATGATGTTAATTAATAATGTAGCACGGCCACACAAGAGGGAGATATTTACAAAGCTGTTGATAAAATGCTAATTTGATTGTTGATATATCTCAGCTGTTATCGTTGTCCGTTTGTTTGTTTTTCCCTGTCGAGTGTTGTGGACCCTGTTTCTTCTCGCGAGAGTTCCGTCATGACGCGCCAGGGAATCCCCTGATGTCATCTGAATCTGCTGATTTTAAACTTCCGATAAAAGAAGCCAGTTTATCGGCATTTGAGTAGCAACGCTCAACGTGCTCATTTTGTAATATAATCAACGATCGATCGTCTCATACACTCTGCTGTTTTTTTTTGCTGTGACTCTTGGGATTCTCCTTGAGGAATAGTCCAACTTTATCACAGGACAGCCTGTTCCTCTACATGCTCCCGGACTAAAATTAGTACCACAAGCTCTAATAACTGATTTCCTGCATTACTACCATGACAAACCTCTAGGAGGCCATCTTGGGCAGTTAAAAACCCTGCTGAAAATCTTAGAGGTGGCATGGTGGCCATCCGTAAGGAAGGACGTTTGGGAGTACGTCAAAGGCTGTGAGGTATGCCAGAAATACAAACCCAGCAATACAAAACCATCTGGACTTTTGCAAAGTTCACAGATCACAGAGCCTGGACACACCCTAGGGATGGATATAATGGGTTCATTCCCCACCAGTAAAAAACAGAACACCTACCTCCCTGTCATTGTTGATTATTACACGAAGTGGGTGGAGATGTTTCCACTTAGGGATGCCAAGACCCCGAAAATAGTGAAAATCCTCCGGGAGGAGATTTTTAGTCGTTGGGGAGTCCCTAAGTACCTGGTGTCTGACAGGGTTGTGTTCAGAGACTAACAACAAGCTGCCACCCACAAGCAAACTTACCTGAAAGAATCAACCAGATTGTAAAAACAATGATTGCTGCCTATGTTGGACAACAACATCAAACTTGGGACCAGTGGCTACCAGAATTACGCTATGCCGTTAACACCGCCCAGCAGGAAAGCACGGGGAAGACACCTGCAGAGCTCATGTTGGGTAGGCAAGCGCTGGGACCACTGGAACGACTAATCCACCGACCACCTTCACCTGATCAGGCTGCGTATTCCCTAGTGGAATGACAGAACATCCTGACGGAGGAGGTGAAAAACAGGATGAGGATGAGCCAAGCCAAACAAGTTAGGTATTAAATTTATCGTTTTACTTGATCTTAGTGCTGCGTTCGACACTATAGATCATGACATATTCATAGATCGATTACAAAACTATACAGGTATTCAAGGGCAGGCTTTAAGATGGTTTAGATCCTACCTGTCCGATCACTACCACTTTGTTCATTTAAATGGGGAGTCATCTCAATTATCACCAGTAAAATATGGAGTGCCACAAGGATCTGTCCTAGGTCCGCTGCTATTTTCAATATACATGTTGCCCCATGGTAATATTATTAGAAAATACGGGATTAGTTTCCACTGTTATGCTGATGATACTCAACTATATATCGCAACAAGACAAGATGAGTGTGTTTAAAATGTAAAAGATTGGATGACCAATAATTTTCTATTATTAAATTCGGATAAGACAAAGATATTATTTATTGGACCAAAAGACAGTACACAGAATCTCTTGGATTACAATTTGCAACTAGACGGATGTACTGTTACTTCCTCTACAGTCAAAAATCTGGGTGTTATATTAGATAGCAACTTGTCTTTTGAAAATCATATTTCCCATGTTACAAAACGTACTCGGTTACTAACGTAACCTTTTTTCTCCTGAACTGAAGCCTTTTTTCATTCATGCAGTGAAACTGCACGGCCATTGGTTTGTGCAGTGTTGGGTTTAAAAAAAGTGCTGCACGAGCCTATGGTGACGAAGCCCGCCAAGTCTGCCAAAGCCCGCCAGAATGGTCGGGGCATCTGGCTATATAAGCGGGCGTTCGCCACAGGATTCTCAGGTTACTTCGACTGAAGCGATGACCGTGAGTCGTGCATCTACATAGCATGACCAGAAACGCAGTACTCGTTCCCATATCTCAGGGAACCGAGGTTATGTTAGAATAGGGGCATAAGTGGCCGCTATAGCCGCCACATAGACTAAGCGTGGATGGGGAGCGTCCCTTATCCAGCAGCTCTTGCAGAAATGACAATACCTCTGTCTAATCGGAAGTATGAGGGTCTTTGCCGTGGTTTAGACACCAAGCGGAGAAAAAAGACCACTTCAAGGCGTAGAGGTAGACGGGGCTCTAGCCTCCGAAATTGTGTTTAAGATTCACTCTGGGAGGCTTGAAGGCTCCCGTCAAGTGGCCAGAGGTGCAGGGCCCATAGGTCGGGCCGAGGATGCCATATTGTCCCGTTCACTTGAGAGT
>NW_015547660.1:318392-319371 GCF_001515605.1 Sinocyclocheilus anshuiensis | reverse complement strand
CGATCGCAGTTTGAGTTGAGCCTATTGCAGGAGGCGCTCTTCCAGAGTGAAGAGACACTTCGAGGAGAGGCCTCCCCGGCGATTTATGTAGGACACCACGGACCTGTTGTCCGATCGGATTAGCACATGTTGTCCTTTTTGGACTGGCAGGAAGAACTGACAGGCTCGACATACTGCTAGCATTTTCAGGCAGTTGATGTGGAAGTCTTTTTCCGCCTTTGACCAGTGGCCGAAAGTCGGTATGCCCTCACACAGCGCTCCCCAACCTGAGTTGGAGTGGCGAAACCCTGAATTTTCTCAGCTGTCGCAGATGGTACAGTCTTTGTCTGGCTTTATTAACCTGAGTTTGGATGTGTGAAGTCCAAGTCAGGTCCTCGGAGATGTTTACACCAAGGTACTTGAAGCTGCTCACCCTCTCCACTGGGGTCCCACTGATCATAAGAGGAGTATAGGGCCGCTGCTGTCTCTTCCTGAAGTCCACAATCAGCTCTTTAGTTTTACTCACATTCATAGAGAGACAATTATCCTGGCACCATGATGTGAGTTTCTCTACCTCATCCAAGTATGCGGCCTTATTGTTGTTGGAAATGAGGCCCAGAACCACAGTATCATCAGCAAATTTGATGATAGATGTGGAGCTGTGGGAAGACACGCAGTCATGTGTGTAGAGAGAGTAGAGCAGAGCCCTACAGAAACCCATGGTTTCAACCAGCGCTGAAGGGGGCGCATACGAAGCAGACCCAACTGTAGCTCTGGCGATGCCACCGCCATGAGGCCTAGCATCCTTTGAAATTCTTTAAGAGGGCGAGTGGTACCAATCTCGAAGGAGGTCGCCAGCCTCCGTATGGCCAGAGCCCATTCCGGCGTGACTACAGCTCTCATTTGGGCTGAGTTGAAAATTGTTCCCAGCAACGATATTCGCTGGCTGGGGAACAACGGGCTCTTGGCAAAATTGACCCTGAGTCCCAGGCCCTCCAGG
>NW_015547660.1:305992-317926 GCF_001515605.1 Sinocyclocheilus anshuiensis | reverse complement strand
AGTCGGCAAGGTAATTGAGAATGCGGATTCCCACCTGTCTCAGAGGGGAGAGAGCAGCGTCCATGCACTTCGTAAAAGTGCGGGGGGCCAGTATGCGTCTAGCGAAAAGAACCAGTCTCCTGAGTGTATTCGCGCAAGGATCTGTTTCAGCATAGTCATCCTGAACGACCTTTTCATGAGGGCGTGATTCAGGTGTCTGAGATCGAGGATGGGCCAGAGGCCACCATCCTTTTTGGGGACGAGGAAGTAGCGGCTGTGGAAGCCTGACTCGCTCTGAGCTGGGGGAACAGTTTCTACAGCTCCTATCGCCAGCAAATTCATCACCTCTGAGCGCAGGACGTGTGCGTCTTTGCTCTAAGCTGAGGTGTGAACCACACAGCTGAATCGCGGTGTATTCAAGCGAATTGCAGTGAATAACCTTGTTTTATTATCTCCAACACCCAGACTGGCATCGGAAATTTGCTTTCCCTGAAAATGCTTTCAAAAAATGCTTCGCTAGACTTAATGCACTCATAGCAGAGCAGTCAGCCCCCGTGTGCGCAGCCTCAGCGTGGGCGTGGCCCAGACGCGTTCAATTTGAAACTGTCAGTGATAATAATCATTAGTGACAGCAATCTCTTTTAATCCACCTAAAAAGATCAAAGCACTCGTTAGAAGAGGAGTTTTGATGATCTTTATGTGTAAACACTCTGGCAGATCAAAAATGCTTCGCGCATTCTCTCAAATCCGCTCGTAGCGGATGAGGGGAGGGGCGGGGCCGTCTTCATTGAAGAAGGTGAGCCGCGAGCAAAGCAGAGCGAAACATTAACTCTAGTTGTAAGAGCGGTCTGTCTCAGCAGCGCAGACTCAGCATGGGCGTGACCCAGGCGAGAGGCGCGTTCAAATACAAAGCTGTCAGCGATATTGAATCATTGGTGACAGCATTCTGCTGCAAACCGCCCAGGAGGATTGAGCCGCTCGACAATGAGGGGCACCGATCCCCACGTGTAAACACACTGTCAGATCAAAGAGCTGCGTGGAGAGTGATGCATGCGGGGGCTTTGCCGGTATTAAATCACTCAAGCCTAATCGTTCATACCCGTGAGCAGGGGCTCAGCGACGCACACACAAATGTGAAGCTGCCAGCGTTTTGCTTTGATCTGCCTAGGAGGATTAAGCTGCTTGTGAAACGAGGAGCGCTGATTTTCACGTGTAACACACACTGGCAGATTAAGCACGCCTGATGTGTCGGCATGAAATTGCTCTGCCTGATCGCTCAACCCACGAGTTCGCCGTTGCTTCCTCCGAGGTAACTGGGAGGAGAGAAACATGAGAGCTGGGAGGCGGGCTGTCTTCCGCAAACGAACAGGGGTGGTTGCTTAGTTCCCAGGCTTCGCCGTTTCTCTCTCCGAGGCTTGCCGAGAGAGGAAAAAACGGGAGAGCGGGGCTGCCTTTAGTGAAAGGCGGTCCGCGAGTGGAGAAGAGCGAGACTCATGCTCTGAGTGAGCATTCTGTCTCAGTAAGCGCACAGCTCACTGCCCTTCTGCGGCGGATCCGAGTGCAACGGGTAGAGAGAGCACGCAGGCACAGTTCCGGCATGCGATCGGTTAACCCGGTTGCTTATTCCCTGACTCCGCTGTTTCCCTCTCCGAGGCTCGCTGAGAGAGGAGAAACGGGAGAGCGGGGCTGCCTTCAGTGAAGGCGGTTTGCAAGTGGAGAAGGGCGAAACTCATGCTTTCAACGAGAGCATTCCGTCTCAGTGAGTGAGCAGTCTCTGTGTGGGGGCTGCCCAGACAGGTGACGCACTCACTGCCCTTCTGCATCGTGCAAGATTCCCTGCACGAGCCACACTCGCAGCGCGACATTTGTAACAACATCGCTAGAATTTGCTCTTTTAGGGCTTACCTTTTAGAAATAAGCTCTTTCAGAATCGCCAGATGGTGATTGCATCATATAATAATTGCTGTTAATAGTGTTCATCGTCTGTTTGTGTTACGAATCCGGTTCATGGGCTTCCGTCCAATTGCCAGCAGAGGTCGCTCTTCCATTTTAGTGACTCTCTCACTATACAGACTTTCACATGTCACCCCGGACTACATTTCCCAGTAGTCATTTCACTAATCACACGTTCACCTGAAACCAATCACACACACTATATAACACTCACTCAGATCCTTTTGGCGGGCTTCGTCGCCATAGGCTCGTGCAGCTCCGCTGCCGTGCCATTGGTTCGTTTTTAAAGCCCTGCACGAACCAATGGCCGTGCAGTTTCACTGCGTGAATGAAATAGGCTTCAGTTGAGGAGAAAAAAGGCTTTTTCCCATATGCGTCTAGCAAGATGCAGTACGAGTGTAGTATCGAAAGGGAAACAGCAGTTTTCCATCTTAGAAACATTGCCAAGTTACGAAACATGTTACCTGTTTCTGATACATTGTAATGCACTGCTAGGTGCTTGTCCTGTATCTTCAATAAACAAGCTACAGGTAGTCCAAAATGCAGCGGCTAGAGTCCTTACCAGGTCAAGAAAATATGATCACATTACCCCAATTTTACAGTCTCTGCACTTGCTACCTATTAAGTTGAGTCAAGTCAAGTCACAGCTGATCTGCCAGAGCCTCGTCACATCACAGCTGATCTGCCAGAGCCTCGTCACGTCACAGCTGATCTGCCAGAGCCTCGTCACGTCACAGCTGATCTGCCAGAGCCTCGTCACGTCACAGCTGATCTGCCAGAGCCTCGTCACGTCTCAGCTGATCTTCTAGAGTCTTGCCATGTCTCAGCTGTTCGTCCAGAGTCACGTCACATCACAGCTGATCATCCAGAGTCACGTCACATCACAGCTGTTCATCCAGAGTCACGTCACATCACAACTGATCATCCAGAATCATGTCACATCACAGCTGATCTTCCAGAGTCCCATCACATTTTCAAACGGCCGAGTATTGTTTTAGCGTTTATGCTGTTTAGCGTAGCTACTGCTGATCCTCCAGAGTCTCATCACATCCTGTCTGTTGCACCCAGATCTTCGAGGTCAGTTCAGTATCCCTGTCTGGCATCTAGCATGGAGGATCCACCGCTGGTGTCAGCACATGCAGCTGGTATCCCTAAACCAGCGCTCTCAAACCTCCCTGTTCCTGAACTGATTCCCCTGTCTGCAACACTTCCCGTATGTGGGGTTGCTCTATGGTGTATCTGGGCCATGTACACCACCGCCGATTTGCTAGAGGCGGCGGCACCGGCTACAATGCTGTAACGTGGCGGCTTATGCTGCGGAACCTTCCGAGGTAACGGTGCCCGCTGCTGTGCTCCCAGAGGCCATGGTGTCCGCTGCAGTCTCTTTAGAGGTGGCGGCGCAGGCTGCAGAACCTCCTGAGACGGCGGCACTTGCCTCAGTTCCTTGCGCGGTGGTGGCGCCCAGTGATAATCTCCGTGAACTGTCTGTTCCGGTCGAGGAGTCCATTAATGAACTCTCTGCCTGTCCTGTAACGGCTATGGAGGCCGTCAGTGAACTCTCTGCCTCCGCCCTGTTGCCTTGTTACAGAATACTCGGCCACACAAGGATCCAGCAGCTGTTCAAGTGGACACTGGCCAGGAATGGACACTACAAGAATATTATTAGCCCTTAAACAGGGCCCGCGATCGTTGGAGAACTATGTTCGAGAGTTTTTAGCCATCGCTCACTATTCAGAGTTACCAGACATTATTTTGATAAGAGTTTTTCTGTGATGGCATTAATCAACCTCTTCAGTCTAAGCTAAGACGCGAGGGTCCGCGTTTGTCACTCAGCCAATTTTTGGCTTATGCTTTGTTGACTGTTGGCTCTCTATTTACTGTGGGTGTCACGGAGGAACGCGACCCTGCACTCACTCGTGTAATGGCGAGCGCACTAGAGCACGCTCACAAAATGGTGGCGACAGCGGAGCCCGGCTATGGAGGCCATCTGTGAACTCACTTCCTGTCCTGTAATGGCTATGGAGGCCGTTAGTGAATCCCCTGCCTGTCCTGTCATGGCTAGGGAGGCCGCTTATGAACTTTTCTCCTGTCCCGATTCAGCCGAGGAGGCTACCTATGAACCCTCAGTCCTGTCTGTTACAACCAAGGATTCTGGCTGCGAACTTCATGACTGTCCTGTTGCAAATAAACTTGCTATATGCCCGGGTAACCACGTCATGGCCATGGGGGCCGTGAATGAACCTTTCGTTTACCACTGATAAGCTACCACTAAATATTGTAGAAACTTAATTTGCTGTAAAGTTGCTTTGCAACGATTTGTATCATGAAAAGCGCTATACAAATAAACTTGAATTGAATTGAATTGACTATTTATCTTGGATTTCGTCACAGGACAGCGCTGTTCCTCTACGTGCTCCCGGACTCAATATACTGCACTGGTGAGGCCGAACCGAAAACACACACGTTTATTGTGTCTTAACTCATTCAAACAAGCTTTTTAAAGAGGTAAAAGGACAGTTTTATTTGTGTAGCCTGCCTTATTTAGGCCGAGTGTTACAATAATACTCAGTACTTATTTGTATAATTACAGCGTAACAATGTCACTTTAAGCTTAAAAAAACATCTCAGGAACATTTGGCAACCACACAGTCTCATAATGCTTTTACTTTTTTATCATTTCAACGACTAACAAACTATTTTTGTCAAATGCATTTTTCCATGAAAAGTGCACTTGTGCTATATTTATTTTAAACTAATGACACTGGTTTTGATCTTTTGTTGTCTAGACTGCAAAAAACAAATCTTAGTATTTTTGTCTTATATTGTTATTGTAATGTTGTGTTTGGGTTTTGTTTCATGTTCATGTTTTCCATGTCTTTTATTTTGTACTTGTTTCACCCTGTTAGTGTCATGCTTCCCTTGCCCTCATGTATCTCTGCCTTGTGTATGTGTCATGTTCTGATTGGTAGTCTTAGTCATGTGTCTTGTTCCCCATTGGTTTGTTCATGTCATGTGACCCTCCTTGTCTGCTATAAGTAGCCATCATGTTCCCATTGTGTCTGGTCGTGTATTGATGTTGTAACCCGCTGTCGGTGAGTCAAGTCTGTTCATGCCTCGTCAAGTCTGTTCATGCCTAGTCAAGTCAAGTCAAGTCTGTGTATATAGTCTTCGTCTGTTTGGATTATGTTTGGATGTTTGGATCACCTGTAAATAAACTGCACTTGGGTTCTCACTTACGCTCGCCTTCAGTGGACTGGATTCGTTACAGTTATATTTAGTTTTGCATTTTACAGTACAACTAACAGTACAACAAGAATCTAAACATTCTTAAATAAAGACATTTACTTGAGAAGCTAAATTTTAAGTTTTGTTTTCTGAAAAACAAGTTAAAATTTAGTGAGTTTGTTTAAAACAAGAAAAAAATATCTAAAAGTAGTTTAAAAAAAATAAATGTTTTCCTTTTTGAATTTTTTCTGATCGTGAGATTTGTTTTTGCATAAACTCACTAAATAATGGTACATTTTCCAGAAAACAAGACTATATGTAATTTTGCTTCTCAGGTAAATGTATCTTGATTTAAAAATGTTTAGATATTTGTAGTGGAAAACAAGACAAACACTAAGTAAGGAAATCTTTTTTTTTTTTTTTTTTCAGTGTGCCTTAAATGTCACAACACTTCTGTGTCCACTGCAGGTTTTTTGTCACTGTCTGCAGCTCTTACCCGAGCGCTCCTGATGTGAGGAACACAACCCACAGATGACCCAAGTTCAGAGTGAAAGCATAGATCACCATCCCCACAAACGACAGCAGATACACTGAGAGCGTCGTCTGCCTGGCAAGACAAATATTAACAAGTTAAACTGCCAAAATATGGCATTCACTCGAATAGTAATAGTATAATTCACAGAACATGTTCACTGGATTGTTTAATCTTTAAACATCTTCATACATTCAATGGGACAAGGTACAGAAGTGCAGAAATAAAAGCATGTGTCAAGTAATCATTAATCAATCATTTATGTTTGGGTAGGCCTACATCTTCTGCTTTTTCCATGTGGCATTTTCTCAAAAAATGTATGTTTCTGATTGCACTCAAAAGGTGTCAGCACTATCAGTATGTCAAAATATATGCACATACAATCTGTTATGTTTTGTTTGCTGTTCCTATGTGTAGTCCCAATGTCCTTTTTCCCTTGGTTTCTATAGTTAATCATCAGTTGATTGATTATGTTCACCTGTGTCTTATTAAGCTCCTTGTTTTCCTGTGTATTTACATGCCCTCAGTTTCCTTAGTTCCTTGTCTGGTATTGTCTTTGCATGTTGTGGGTAAAGCTGTTAAGTTTGTTGTTTCTCACCATTTGTGGGTTCTCTTTCTTTGTTGTATTTTAACTAAGTGTTAAGTTTTAACTAGATCCTCATCTACTTATCTTTGCCTGATTGCACCATGACAGAATACTAGACCAAGAAATACAATGGACCTAGCATCTATCTGTCTCCTCTGTCTCACACAGGATGACAGTTTGTTGACTTTACCTGAGCAAAAGTCCGTCATCAAAATAATTTTGTATAATTATTTCTCAGAACTATCTAACACGATAATGTTACTAAATGAAGTTCCAAACATAGGTTCAGGAGGAGCCTAATCTTTCAGTCCTGTCAATTACCGGTGCGAGCGTATATAAGCAGAAGTCGCTGCTACATCCCAGCGACAATTCTTCCTGCATCCCTCCGCCTCCCCTTCTCCTCCTCCATTTCTTTTCTTTCTCTTTTCTTTTTCTTCCTCCACAGTGTACATCCATAGAGGGGGGTTCTTACTTAGAGCTTGAGCCTCTGGTTCAAGGCTCCATCGAGTACAACAAGCTAAGTTCATTTACCATTATCAAGCAGGACTGATTGGGCAGATGATCTCATGAAACTTCAGGCATCTGAGCGCAAGATAACATGACAGTGTTTATTGCGTTTCGTATGCGTGCTTGTTACATGTTCTCAGTTTGTTTGGACTTTTAAATTGTACTTCCAGTGTCCTGTTTGGGTAGTTCCTTTGTAGCCCTTTTGTTTCATTGGTCCCCTTGATTGTATTACCAGGTGTGTCTAGTTTCCTTGTTATCTTCCGTGTGTGTGTGTATAGCCCAGTGTTTCAGTCAGCCTTTGTCAGACATTGTCTTTGGTTGTTGGTAAGCTGTTGCTGGGAGGGACCCACCGGTTAGGTTGGTACGAGTGGCCAGCATCCCCACAGCCTCAGCGCTCTCAAGCACCGTGTTTCCAGCACATCTGAGTCAGGTGGTCTCAGAGGTCCTTCCACCATCTGCAGCGCTCCCAGAAAAAGGCCACTGCCTTTCTGAGTGTTTGGTCTGTACACAAGTTTGCACCGTCTGCTCCAGATCCTCCCGAGGTGGCGGTGTCTGATCCTGATCCTCCAGAGGCAGCGCCAATCACTCCAGGTCCTACACAACTCCCTGCATGTTCTGTTATGAACACCGAGGTCGCCTAGAACTCCCTGCCTGTCTTGTCACAGCCATGAAGGCCAACACTGGACCAGTTGCCTGTCCTGTCACAGCCAAGGAGGGTGTTCTCAAACTCTGGGGATCTTCAGCCCCGTCTGCTCCGCTGTGGTGGTCTCCAGCTCTGCTGAGACGGTCTTTTGTCCTGTCAGCTCCGCCCTGGCCTCCTGCTCTGCTGGCTCCCTACTTTGGCATAGCTTCTTGTTCTGCTGGCTTGGCTTCAGTCTCCAGGCCCTCCTCCACCCTCCCCCAGTCCGCCTCAGCTCCACCTCTCTCCTGGACTCTTGGTTTTGTTGTTGGGGATCTGCTTCTTAAGTTGGGGGCTCTGTTAAAAGTTATCCATTTGTTTGGACTTCTTTGGTTCTCCATTTGTTTGGACTAATGACAATTTAAAACACCAATTTCCTATTTCAGTATGTGATCCTCAAGGGAAATGTATTGACTTTGAGCTGATGCTTGCAACAAACAGCTCCTTTTTCAACATGGGTGAGGTGGAGAACAACATTGACCACCATGCACCCACCACATACCCAGAGCCTGAGCCCATGCTCGCCACGGACCTTCTGCCAGTAGAGATATTCATCATTGAGCTAGAGCCAGAAGCCATGTTCGTCCTGGAGCCTGAGCCTGTTACCATGTCTATTCTGGAGCTAGAGGCAGCCACCATGTCCGTTCCAGAAGGAGCACTAATCCAGTTCAACATCCTGAAGTCCCACCTGTGTCCCCAGCCTCAAAGCTCTTCCTCTGTCAGGCCCGTCTGGCTAGTGTAAGATCCTGGTCCCTTCCAGAATCCTTCCTCCCCCACTGGTCTCGTCCAGCTTCCAAGGTCTGTCATTTCTGCCAGTCCAGTTTCCAAGATGCAGCATCCCGGCCATGGAAGCCTCCCTAAGTTAGTTCATTCCCACCATGGAGGTCATCCAAAGCCCCGTTGTCCTTGCTGGTTGATTGATTATGTTCATCTGTGTCTTGTAGGGATGTAAGTGTAACGATTACCGGTTTGACGATGAATCCTGATAAAATTCCCCACGGTTAGTATTACCGTTTCAAATTTTAATTATCATTATAACCATATTCGATTACCGCGATTTGAACAATTGAGGATAAATAAATGCTCTCCGCGGAAAAGCTGGGAGGTTTTAAGAGTGCTAAGGGAATTATACAAATGAATATATGAATGAATTAATTATATGAATGTACGTCTGAAGATTCTGACTGTCTTCAGAAAAGATTCGATGGCATTTTGTTTTCCACTTCGCTCCATGTAATACCTAATAAAGTGGTGTTTTAATCACAATGCTGCTTAGTCCATGGAGATTAAGGGAAACAGCTGTAATTCTGCTGTTCCATAAGTGCCACCTGCTGTCAGAGAGTGGATTTACAGAGACTTACATTCACATTCAATCTGTGTGCAGTTTCTGTCTGGCCAAAAAAACAGACCGAATTTGCATGCCCTGCTGTAAATTTTGATCGGTTGATGAAAAACAAGCTTATGTGGATTCTACACATTTAAACAATTCAGATAAGTTATCTAGAATTATTTATGGAGCAGATAAAATACATATAATCATTTATTAATCAATTATCATTTTGACTTAACCCTTTTCTTTATTTAAAGGCTGAAATGTGAGGTTTACCTTTTTATGACATTTTTTCAAAGCTTTATTGGAACATTTCGTACATGTTATTAGATAAACTGTTGTCAGTCATGTTGTCATTTAAAATCCAGACATCATTGGTAATGTTATTGTTTTAGTGATTATGCAAACAAAAAGTCATTTTATTTGTTGATTGTTGATTTTAAATATAAAACTTTAAGTGATTTATGTGCTTTCTGAACATTTCCATCACGTTTTAACAATACCGTGATAATACTGATAACCATGATAATTTTGGTCACTATAATCGTGATAGGAAATTTTCATACCGTTACATCCCTCTTGTTAAGTTTCTTATTTTTCTGTGTATTTACATGCCCTCAGTTTCCTTAGTTCCTTTGCCGTTATTGTCTTTGCATGTCATGTGTAAAGCTGTTGTGTTTGTTTCTTGCCATTTTTGGATTCCCTTTTATTTTGTTAATAAACTTTTAAACTACAACTAGATCTGCATCTCATCATCCTTGTCTGTCCCCTGTAACACAATTGAGGTGAAATCCGAGAGAGAGAAAAAATAATATCAAGGCAAGATGAAGAGTGGTTTTGATATTGCCTGATTTTAGAAATGAATTTAATTTAATTTAATTTGAGTGTTTAGAAGACGTAGGGACACAGTCACAGATGTAAAACCTTACAGTAAAAAAAGGTATATTTTCAAAATGAACCTGTTATTCCTGTCAGAATATGGTAGCTATGTTACTTTTAAAATACACACATATATTATTTAGTTAAATATGGATTTTCATCTAAATTGAATATAGGTATTGAGTTATTGAGAACAGCCTCATTCTGCAGGAGTGCGTGATGACGTAATGTAAATTTTGATCAAATAAAGAGAAAATCAAATTAAATGGTAGATTTGTGTTGAGAACATTGTAGTGATCATCTGTGATTAATATTTAAGTGGAAATGTTAAGTTATGGGACGCAATTTGTCTCATGTCTGAAGAATCCGACAGACCGCTGTGGCACACATCCATACATATTTCTAGGAAAAGCATGTATTTCTTAATCATAACCAGCGTCAGTGGAAAAACAAAATTCCTGTACATGTAAGTAGGTCTTTTGTGTCTTTAGCTCCCTCTAAATAAACAATGTATTATGAAGCTGTTCAGTACAACCACGCGTAAGAAAACGCCCCACTTCACCGCTGCTGTTGGGATCTGCCGGGGGGCGATTCTGACTCAAACGACTCTGAGCCGATTACAAACACCAGGATGATGTGTGCTCATTGAACAGGCAATTATCAAACCAGCGCTTCACAAGAGATAAGAGAGACCACTACAGTGAAGAGCCTTCGTGATGGATACGGAAAGAATGCATTCACAGACAAACATATGAGTAACTGTGTTACATAACCTATCACCATCTATTAATATCAGGAGGTGGATGATAACTCTGGAAACAGAGAACACATTTGCTAATCAATATTCTGCAAACAGGAAAGTTTCTCCATGAGGCAAATGCTGCTCGTGTCTCAAAGGATATTCAAATTGCCTTCACTTGTACAGTTTTAGTGCCGTATAATCTGACAGCGTAAAACGTGTTGTTTAAATGGGTTATTCATGCTTCCCTTAATTAAACTCGTGCTTTCATTGATAGAAACAGTTTACATTTTAAAAACAAACCAACTCTTCAATTCAGTTTGCCAAGCAACAAGACAAACACAGCACTGATTTCTATAGTGCACTGATTGATGTAATGTTGAGTTGAAAAGACCTTCATAAATCTTCTACCAAGCATTGTGGCTGAGGGAAACCCATAATCCCTTGCTCCTGAATACATTAAATATCTATAGGACTGTGTAAATAGCTGTCATTTAGAATTAATAGAGGTTTTAGCTCCATTTAATCTTGTTTATGTTGTTTAGTTAGTTAAATATATGTGTTTTGTTCATGCAATGATGGTAATTAGAGGTCTTGGGCCCTTTTCATTTTAAAGGTACATTTTCTTCCTACTCTGAAAAAAAAAATGACATCACTGAACAAACCTATTATTTACATCAAGTTTATATATATATATATATATATATAGTTACCAAATATGCTATGTGTAATGCTGACTTCACTGTTTGAAGCTATTTAACACAAATAAACAGCAGTATGTAAATGATAATTTTGACTTAAAATGTTTGAAGTTAAAGTTAAGTTACATGCTTAAAGTTCAAACTAATTGCTAATTTTTTAAGTTATTTTTTTTTTAAGTTTAGTCAACTCAGTATGCGTATGCAGTAAGGGTCTTGGCATGAATCTGAGCCTGACTTCAGTTTAGTGGGTATAATACAAACTGATGCAAGTTTCTCTTGAAGTCTTCAGTATTATGCAACCCAGACTCATTGAAAAAAACGTGACTGTGGCACATTTCTGCAAGATGATATTACATTGCTTCTTGCACGCTTCGCAACATTTCAAAGTGAAATGTCCAGTGAGTGATGCCAAAAGGTTACTTCCCTATTATATATTAAACTAAAATACCAACTAAACCTAATAGTGTCAGCAAATCAGCTATGCCATTTTAGCTTGTTTCTACAAGTCTATAAGCTTTTTTTGATCACAACTCATGTTTCACGGGACTCGAGTACCTGAGTACAATCACATTTACATTTAGTCATCAAATCACAAGTGCAATACTGTACCAGGTGCGCTACCCAGCAAGTTTACTGTAACGCCCCTGTGGACTGTTTATTGTGGTTTCTTCCCCTTTTGTTGGTTTAGCCCGTGCTAATTATTAGTTAATCAGCTCATTGTGCTCACCTGTCTGCCCCTCGTTATCTGTCCTATATTAGTTCCTGTCTCTGGTATTCTGGTTTGTCGGTTATTGTGAATGTTACCCCGAGTGTGTGTGTGTGTG
>NW_015547660.1:298892-305966 GCF_001515605.1 Sinocyclocheilus anshuiensis | reverse complement strand
CTCGTTATCTGCCCTATATCAGTTCCTGTCTCTTGTATTCTAGTTTGTCGGTTATTGTGAATGTTACCCCGTGTGTGCGCGTGTGCGTGTGCGCGTGTGCGCGCGTGCGTGTGCGTGTGTGTGTGTCCTACCTGAATCTGCCTTGTTGTGTCTACATTAAATATCATTATTGGAATCCTTGTCGTGCTCGTCGTCCTGCCTGCCTCCACACACTGTGACATTTACTATGTCGGAAAAGCATAAAAATCATGCAATATGTGGTTTTGAGGTCATAACATAGTAATGTGCAAGAAGCTGTGCAAAAATAAGTCTTTATTAACTGATAATCTGCCTTCGTAATCATTTGTGTGAAAAGGAATAACAATTGTAGGTGTTTTACTGCCTGTAGTGTTCATTTCAGCTGGAAACTGAAGAGAATTGTATTTATTGGTATGTTTTTTGGAGTTTTGCAAAAAATCTTGGTAGAGGAATGTTTTTCCAATTATGTTTTCCAATGATATGCCTATGTTGCAGTTTCATTACATTACATTTCTATTGGCCTTAGAGAGCTCAATTGTTTTACTCTGTAATGGACAAAAAAACTTGATTAATTGATTACTGAAAAATATTGTTCTTGGCGCAAAGCACAACAATATTGACTCTAAATGATGAGTGTGGTGGACTGATATTTAGACAATTAGACTAAGTATTTAGACATTTTTGCAGTGCTCTTCAACCCATCATGCTCAACCTTGAAACATTTTGAATTTAGTAGGGTTGACAAAATTTATCACAATATTTGTTTAAATTACAGTGAGTGATTTGCACACACGGTACACTGTTACAACCAGAATTTACTAAGCTGCTACTCAAATTACAAGTAAATTAAGTCTAAACTTACTGTGACAGGACTGACATAACGTCAGTAACAATGATTAATTATTGGTTCTCTTCAAGGGTGAAAGCACATATTTAGGATTGAGAGTAAAGACCAGAGAGTGTTCTCCATAAACCCAGTCTTGAATCAAGGTCAGTGTGAGTAATAAACCCAGTAACCGCTGATCTGTCCTGGTAAATCCTCTCACACATGACCAGATTAGGAGAAACAGAGGCTCTGTTATAGAGGAAAGCGCATTACAGGCATTCTGCTGCTCAACGTGAGTCAAAGTTAAGAGTTTTAACAAATTACTGTAGGAAAAGTCTTGGGGAGAAAAGTCACTCTATCAAAGATCTACACTTAAAAAAAATGGTGTAGGGCTTATTTTGAAACAATTTCCCCTCAGAAATTGCTAGTAAATTTCACAAAAAAGGCAAGTAACAGACTGATTAACTAAGTTGAAAATTGAAATAGTATTTTGTTAATTTCCATTAATTTTGTATTTACAACTTTGAAAAATATTTTTCAAGTAAAATTGTTATAAGCCGTGTTACTTAAATGCCTGGACATTTAATGTTTATCACTATTACTAAATTACACAAATACACGTGCAATATTAGACAAAAAAAAATTAACACAATCTCAAACTACTGTTTTTGGAGCTTTAACCTTGTGTTCTGCTGACGATCCTTTACCGAATTTAGTGCTTGCAGTCAAATCTCTCCTTATGCTATATTATAATCAAATCTTCTCAAAGAGATCAGTTTGGCCTACAATCTGTGAGGCAAAAAGTACAAATCCTGTGCTAACTGAAAGAAAATTAAAAAGACTAAATCCAATATTTCGTAATAAAATAGCATAATGATTCATTTATAAGCAATTTTTTTGTAGGCAGGTCATTATGTGAGGAAAATAAATTCCAAAAAGTTACAAAAATATACATTTTTGGGTGGTGGGTGGAAGCAAAGTAAGTTTTAATCTGATACCCCAGGTCAAAATGACCAGAACACAATATGACATTAAAATAATAATAATAATAATAATAATAATAAAATAAAAAACTTTGCTATCATGATATGTGGACCTCAGGGTGAAATTAAACAATAGAAAATGCATGTCTTACTTATAAGTCTTGGTCTTGTCTAGCCAGATTCCACAGAGCAGAGAGCCGACCACGCCAGCGATGACGAGAGTCAAGCCAATTCTCCCAGCATTCACCTCTTCACCCTGTGCTTCAGACAATAATGACATCTGAGATATCTTTAATATATCACCCTGTAAGACCATGTTCTCATGCACTTCAGTCCATGGTGTTTAGATGACCCAATACACTGAGTCTGAGCGGAAATTGAGTACTACTGCCAGACTTTCATGGAGCATTTGCTAAGAATGTGATTCAGAGATTCACAGTGAACTTATAGCATGACACATTATATGTTTTTAACAAATAAAAAAGGTGATGTTTCTATAGTACTGAACAGTTATCATTGACCATGATATGTACATGGTACTTCAAGGTACTTCATAAAATGCCATGTTATTACAATCGTACCATTTCCAAAAAAAAAAAAAACATGGCAATACTGTGATACTTTTCTTAGTGCATATGCATCATTTCGAGGTTCAGCTACTGCTATCCTGTGTCTGTAGAGTGGATGAGGATGATAAGAACTCGAGGATGTTGACAACAGGACTCACAGGGTAATGCTCTATTATCATCCTGTTCAACAGAGTGGAAACAGCGTAGAAACATCCCACATTCAGTCCTGGGAAACACAAACAAAGGGAGAATTGCGCTGTCAAATAAATACGAATCAAAGGATTCAAACTGGGTAAAATTACAAATTGATAGTTAGAAAATGTGTAGATTACTATGGGCAGAATTGAAAAAGGATTGCAATCTGGTTGTTTAAGCAGCCCAACTGGGAGACCTGTTTGAAAACAGACATTATTTTTGTGATTCTAATTTTGGCGATTCTAGTGTCACAGAATTGACACTTCAGTTTTAAAGATAAAGTAACATTTCAATTGTGAAAGTGGACAATTTTAAGAAAGCACAATTTTAATTTCATTTTTTGGGACAGTCCTGCACATTTTACATACATCAAAGAACTTAAATTAAGTAGATTTCTGTTGAATTTAAGTAGGCAGATTTCCATAAAAAATTGGAGCACCAATCATGCATAAAGTTTCACACATCCTGCACAACTTATATATTTTGTCTAAATTAATTTTGCATTCAGTATAAGCAGCATCCAACCAGAGCCAAATATTAGGAACAAAAACCACACTTTTTGTGCAGGTCATGGTTATTTTAGTTAACTAAAACTAAAACAATTTAAAACATTCATTTAGTTTAACTTTAAGTACTTAAAGAGCTACAACTAAAACTGAAATAACAATTAATAAAAACTATATATGTAGTTGTCATTTTTAATAGCTATGTGTCTATATAGTGTATAGACACATAACTATTAAAAATGACAACTACACACAACAAAATTACTAAAACTTTACCTAAAATGAAAACAGAAACTATAAAAACGAAAACTAAATCAAACTATTAATGAAAACTCTAAAAGTATCTCAAAGATACAAAAAATAACACTTGTACAGGTGGCGTACAGGCTCATAAACTTTGACATCAGTTTTAAAATCTGACAATAACACTCCCCTGTAGGACAGTCACTCTGAATATGTGTACAGGACTCAACTTTATATGTGAATTCAGAACCTGTATGAGGTTTTCTGTTTGTTTCTGTTTTACCCTTTATTTTAAGGCCATGTTGATACAGTGTAATTACACAAACAAGTACTGAATAATATTAATTAACTACATGTAATTATGGTTAGGCTTAGTTATTGGCCTATCTGAATGTACCAATATCCTCTCTAAAACGTTAGGTCCTATAACCAACACTGTAAGCACTCAAGCAAGAAATTTGTGAGTCATTTTTGACCCAACACTGAAATTTGCTAAACAAATCAGCATTCTTTCAGCTTAGGATGATTGCCAAAATTAAATCTTTCCTCCCACTCAAGGACTTAGAAACTACGTTATTAATGCATTTATTTGATCGGGATTGGACTATTGCAACTCATTGTATTTAGGGGTCTCTGAATGTTTTCTCTCATCTCCAGTTCCAAGTCCAAAATGCTGCAGCCAGACTTTTAAGGGGGATTAGAAAGAGGGAAAGTATTAGACCTGTTTTGGCTAGATTTCACTGGCTCCCCATTGAGTGCAGTTAACTAAGTAAGTATGTAAGTAAACATTTATTTATATAGCACCTTTCAAAACAAAGTTACAAAGTACTTTACAATAAAAAGATCAGTAAAGTAACAAAATACAAAAAATACCATCAAAATTAAGAAAAAGCCATACGATAAAAATTAGTCTTAAGATGAGACTTAAAAGAGGATACAGTAGGAGCCTGCCTAATATCCCCAGGCAGGGAGTTCCATAGCTTAGGCGCACGGATAGCAAAAGCGCGGTCACCTTTGGTAACAAGTCGAGATTTTGGAACCATTAATAGGGCCCTACCGGAGGATCTCAAGCAGCGATCAGTCTCATAAGGAGTTAATAAATCACAAATATAGGCAGGAGCCTGACTCTTCAAGGCCTTAAAAACAAGCAAAAAAATCTTAAAATCAATTCTAAAACTCACAGGCAACCAGTGAAGAGCAGCAAGAATCGGTGTAATGTGGTCACTTTTCTTAGTACGTGTTAAAAGCCTAGCAGCAGCATTTTGAATCAGCAGCAAACTTTGGAGATTTCTCTTGCTTATACCAGAATAAAGTGCATTACAATAATCAAGTCTGGAAGAAATAAAAGCATGAATGACCTTTTCCAAATCTGCCAAAGAAAGGAATGACTTTATCTTTGTTAGTTGCCTCAGTTGTACAAAACAAGACTGCACCACTTTAGTCACCTGAACGTCAAAGGACAGTTCTGAGTCAAAAACTACACCGAACTTGCGAGCCTCTTTTCGAACATTATTAGATAAGGCACCCAGACTAGAGAAGATATTATTTATACTAGCACTACTGGGGATGCATGGGGTAATTATAAGCACTTCTGACTTGGAGTCATTCAACTGCAGAAAATTTTTCGACATCCAATTTTTTATTTAGACGAAGCATAACATAATATGGGATGTATCAATAATACCAGGCTTTACCGGGACATACAATTGAGTATCATCTGCATAGCAGTGGAACTCAATGCCATAACTGCGCATAATTTGACCCAGGGGTAACATGTAGATAGTAAATAGAAGGGGACCCAAAATAGATCCCTGAGGGACCCCACAAAATAAAGGAGCATGAGAAGAGGAGGCATCTCCAAGCACTACGGAAAAAGACCTAGGCTATTCGACAAATTAGAAATAAACCAATCCAGAGCTACATCTCTGATACCAACATAAGTTTTTAAATGGTTGATCAAGACATTAAGGTCCACTGTGTCAAAGGCTGAGCTAAGATCAAGAAGGATTAAAACGGAGTACAAGCCAGCATCAGCTGCAAGCAGTAGGTCATTAGCAACCTTAACCAGAGCAGTTTCAGTGCTATGTTGGGAGCTGAAACCAGACTGAAAATTTTCAAAGATTAAATGATTATTCATATACGAAATCAGTTGCATTGACACAACTTTTTCTAAGATCTTTGATAGAAATGGAAGCTTAGAAATAGGTCTAAAATTACTTAAATGGGAGGGGTCTGGAGAAGCCTCCTTTAATAATGGATAAATAGTGGCATGTTTAAAACATGCGGGAAAAATGCCGGAAGACAAAGACCAGTTAATAATAGCTAAAATATCTGGACCAACCGTGTGAAATACAGCTTTTAAAAACCAAGTAGGAAGGCAGTCAGAAGGAGAGGAGGAGGATTTTGAAAGTACAACAATGCGTTCCAAGGTGGACAAAGAGATTTCATTAAAATGAGTAAATGTTGAAGGTGAACACGAATCAACATCATGATCTCTGAAATCAGTATTAAACTGCTGTCTAATCTCCACTATTTTATTATAAAAGTAATTCAAAAAGGCGTTGCAATTCTCTGGAGTAGATTTAACTGGCTGGCTAGGCAAAGGACCTATAATAGAATTAATAGTTTTAAAAAGTATTTGTCAGGATTCTGGACTGTCTGTGTCGTGTTTTGCCCCAGTTTCTGTTCCTGTTTGTCCTTATTTGGTCATGTTCCTGTCCTCGTTAAGTTTGATTATGTTCCATTGATGTCACCTGTGTTTCCCCATTATCCTTTGTATTTAAGTCTTTGCCTTTGTGTTCAGTGTTTGTCGGGTCTACTCATTGTGTTCGTGTGTTCCTGCCGTTTCCATTGTGGTTATTCCCGTGTGTTTCCTGGATTAAAGACTATTGCTTGTACTCCACGTTTTTCTCTCATTCCTCCGAGCGCAGATCGTGACAGAAGACCCGACCTAAAAAACAATAACCTCCATGTCTCCCCTCCATTTTTGTTTCCGTTTTTTCCTCAGTGTTTTGTTTCCGTTGTGTTTCCCATGGATGCCCTTCTTCACCCAGAGTACCTCCTCCTCCTGCTGGATCGTTCGAAGATGGTCCTCAAGAGGATTTCGGCGCGTTTGTGGAGTAGATTCTGGCGAGAAACAGGTCACCTCTCACCGTCACTCCCGAGGATGATCTTGCCAGATCCACTCCGGAACCAGAGCCCAGCCCACCATCTCCCTGCAGTGCGGACCTAAAGCCCGAGCCCACCGATGACGGAGAGCCAATTCCCACCGCGATCTACGAGCCAGCGCAATGCCGAGCGACTGAGCGGAGGATCGCCCTGGAAGTAGAGCCCAAGTCGTCAGACCAGGTGCGTGAGCCAGCTGCAATGCCCATCACGAGGGAGAAAGCCGGGGACGGTGTGAGCGCGGAGAGGAGCTCCGCCCCTACACCGTGGCTGAGGGTGAGCTTATGATGGACCTGGGTAGAGGAGTGGCAGAAAAAGACCTGATTGACTGGGAGGCTGACCTGCTCCCTCTACTCCCTCCTTCCTCTGAGCCCTTTGTCACCCCTGTTCCCATGTCCAGCCCAGATTGGGTTGCGGTTCCCATCCTTGGTCCTCAGTCGCTCCGGCTCCACCGTGGATCTCCGGATCTCCACCTCTGCCTCGGTCACCAGAGCCCTCGGCTTCACCCTGGCCCCCCGGATCCTCAGCATCCCCCTGGCTTGTTGGCTCTCCGTCTCCGCCTCGGGCTA
>NW_015547660.1:288907-298722 GCF_001515605.1 Sinocyclocheilus anshuiensis | reverse complement strand
CGTTGGTCGGCCCCCTGGAGTCGGCGGCCATTCCTCCTCCATGGCTCCTCCCTCCGTCGGCTCCACTGTTTGCCACCGTAATGGATGTGACCTGGGTCCAGCTTGGCTCCTCCTGCTCCAGGCCTCCTGTTCCAGCTCCCTCCTGTCGTCTCCCTGGCTCCTCCCTCCTTCGTCACCCCCATGGACTCTGTCTGGCAGCCCCCTCCCCACGCCTCCCTCTGTTGTTGCTGCGGTGCGAGGACGCACCTTCCGGGAGGGGGCGTTATGTCAGGATTATGGACTATTCTGTGTGTGTTTTTGCCCCTGTGACCCAGTTTCTTCCGTTGGTCGGCCCCCTGGAGTCGGCGGCCATTCCTCCTCCATGGCTCCTCCCTCCGTCGGCTCCACTGTTTGCCACCGTAATGGATGTGACCTGGGTCCAGCTTGGCTCCTCCTGCTCCAGGCCCCTCCTGTCTCCTCCCTGGCTCCTCCCTCCTTCGTCACCCCCATGGACTCCGTCCTCCTCCTGAGCTGCCTCCCAAGTTCCCACCCGCCCCTCCCCATGTAGTTTCTATGGCGTGAGGACACGCCTTCCATAATGTCAGGATTCTGGACTGTCTGTGTCGTGTTTTGCCCCGGTTTCTGTTCTTGTTTGTCCTTATTTGGTCATGTTCCTGTCCTCGTTTAATTTGATTATGTTCCATTGATGTCATCTGTGTTTCCCCATTATCCTTTGTATTTAAGTCTCTGCCTTTGCGTTCAGTGTTTGTCGGGTCTACTCGTTGTGTTTGTGTGTTCCTGCCATTTCCATTGTGGATATTCCCCTATGTTTTCTGGATTAAAGACTATTGCTTGTACTCCACGTTTCTCTCTCGTTCCTCCGAGCGAAGATCGTGACAGTGATCTTGGATTATGTCCCTGTTTAGTAATCCGGTCTGAAAAATATGTGTTCCTTGCTTCCTTAACTTTACACTGATAAGTGGACATCAGATTTTTTAAAGAGACAAGGGAGACACTAAGTTTATCCTTTTTCCACTTCCGTTCTGCCTTCCTGCATAGTTTCTTAAAAGTTTCTTAATTCTTCATTTAGCCATGGTAAAGAAGGTTTCAGCTTTCTTACTCTAATTGGGGCTACAATATCTAAAATATCTCTACAAGAGCTGTTAAAAACACGAACTAACTCCTCTACGGAGAAGTCAGATTGTTGGCTGGAGTTAAAAGGAAAATTAGAGGCAGTGAAAGCTTGACAGAAGTGAGAAAATGAGAGTGAGTTTAAAGGGCGAGAGCGAATCAGTGTAGAGGGTTTGGAATCAGCATTGCATTATGATCAGAGATGGCAAAATCAATCAATTTCACATCCTCCACACACAAACCATAAGAGAGCACGAGGTCAAGCATGTGCCCTTTGTCATGGGTAGGCTGCTTCACATATTGAGTCAAATTAAAAGAGTCTAGAAGTTTAATAAAATCAGAAGTAAACGAAGAAGAAGAGCAACAAACATGGATATTAAAATAGCAGAGAATAAGAACTCTGTCATAATGCAGCATAATGACAGATAAAAAGTCAGAAAATTCCTGAATAAAACCGGAAATAGATTTAGGAGGTCATTAGATTATAACACATAAAATAGGCAGTTTATTCTTTAAAATAAAAATAAGACTCTCAAAGGAAGAAAAGCAACCAAATGAAACTGGAGAACAGCTAAAATCCCTTCTGTGTATTACTGCGAGGCCTCACCCTTGGCCTGTCAGTCTTGGCTGGAGAAAAAATTAATAATCTGGGGGGGATGACTCAATGAGGGGGGCACATTCATCAGGATTTATCCAGGACTCTGTGATAATTGAACTGATATAGCTGCAGGGATATAAGACATGGTTTTAACTGTGGTGAGATTATTTCTGTGCGGGCTACAAGTAGACTTATTTTTTTCACATTTGCTTTCAGTAATCCTAGTGGGAATGGATAAATAAGTGAGGGAAGCGGAATTACAACCAGCACCAGCAGGACCCGCACTGTCAGAGATAGGACTAAAAAGTGCAGAGCCAAAACACTGGACAGGGTCATGCTGGAGAGACCATCAATTGAGACTAAAGGCAATAAAATTAATAAAATTAAAAATCAACTTTTCTGTTCCCTTCCTATTAGGATGCAACCCATCCAGTAGCAGTAGTAAAATTTTGCATCCACAAATGCAAACTAAAAAGACGGCTAAAACGTTCAGAGCTCTTGGTCATGGAAGCAGTAGGACCAGACAGAACACACCTCCTACCCAGACATTCAACTATAGAAACCAGAGACTCAAGTTCGTGGTGCAGTTTAATGGACTGCCTAGCCATGACATCATTGGTGCCCGCATGTACTATGACAGTATGAACAGACGAATGAAGATCAAGAAGAGCTGGAATCAGTTCAATAAAGTCAGCTGTCTTACCTCCTAAGAGACAGTAGGTGGTTACACCAGGAAGTTTTACAAATGTGATGATAGAATCTCCAACAATTAAAATCTCAGGTCGTTCACTTTCAGGGGATCCTATAAATTGAAAGCTGAGATCTGAATTTGTGACCAATCGTTGTCAAGCTAACAGAGTGTAAGTAAGTTGAGTGATCAACCCGATCTGATGCTTGCGAGGAAGAAGGCAGTAGAGTTGTAGCAGGTGGGTTGTTGCTGGAGCTGCCGCATTGTGGTGCTGATTTTCAGATTCCAATCGACAGAGTGACAAACGGGGACGTTTGCACCCAGGAGGGCCTGGTGTAGGAGATAGCGAACCCGATGAATTTAAACTAGAAAAAGTAGGGCACTTTCTGATGATCGGCCGCACATGTATCGGACCGTGAGCAGTAGACGAAATTGGAGAGATGACAGGCTCCTGAGGAAGCTCAGCTAAGGGAGAAAAAAGTTTGTGAGTGGGATGTCAATGACATCATGTCACCACCACCAATACCAGACGAATCGTAGAAAGGAAGGGAAAATCTTTTACGGCCCTTGACAACAGATGCCCAGGAAGGAGAGCAGAGTGAAGCCGGACTAGGGACATCGACTGCATCCAAGGCCAAAGCCAAAGGCCGCTGGCCACCCACAGGCTCGAGACACGCTAACCGGGAACGTAATTCCATTTGCCGCAGGAGGAGATCCTTGATGAGCTGCTCGATAGAATGAAGTTCATTTTTTAGTGCAATAACCTCCACTGCCAGGGCCATTTGTAGGGTAAGTAATTCTTAATTGTTCACTTGAAGTTTGCCACCACACTATTTATCTGAACTTCTTTCTTTCTTACCATCACACCAATAGACACTTTATTGTAACATGACAGAGTTACATGTTACATGTACTTATTATTTTAAACAGCAAACAATAAAGTTTGCATAATAGGTAACTAGTAAATAACCCTAAAACACAAGCTGGATGGATTTTCTGCCATCACTAAAACAGTCAAACAAAGACTGGAGGGACATATTCATATCTGATATTCATATTCATATCAATATCTGATTTTATGGGAAGATAAAGCTGGATATGATATGAAATCTGACATTTGTGAAAAGTATGAAAAATGCTTATGGCTAATGGAGGCGAATACAGGGATAACAAAACAGGGCCTAATACTGAACCCTGCAGTACACCGCATGTATAAGCAGCAGAACAGGAGTTATAGTTTTCAATAGCTACTGAAAAAGTTGTCCCCTTAAGGTAGGATAAAAACCAATTTAGAACTAATTCCTTAATGCCAACATACAGCTTAAGACGATGCAGTAAAATTGAGTGATCGACTGTGTTCTGCACTAAGAGCCAGAAGAACCAGAACAACACATGGTAACACTTTATTTTGATGGTCCCTTTTGAACATTCTGGTGACAATAAGTAACGTTGCACCACATGTCAACTAACTCTCATCAGAGTATTAGTAGACTGTCTGCTTAATATCTGCTAACTCTTTATTGTGATGGTCTCCCAACAGACATTCCCCTGACTATAAGTAACTTTGCAAGTACATGTCAGCTTATTCTAACCCTAACCCTACCAGTCTACTAATACTCTGATGAGAGTTAGTCGACATGTGGTGCAACGTTACTTATTGTCACCAGAATGTTCAAAAGGGACCATCAAAATAAAGTGGAACCCAACACATTAATCAGATTTATGTTTCTTTCTTTCTTTTTTTCTTTTGGAATTTGGGATATACCTGACATTATTTAGATACAAAAGATGTGAATATCAAGTAAGTGGAAGTAAATGGAACAAAAAACGTAGTTTGACCGACAGTTATTTATTTATCTCTGTATTCTGGTCCAAAGTGAGCTGCTGTGCTTTCTATCTTCTATACAGGCAGTTACCTTTTAAAACAGTATTCAAATGTGTTAATATAATAAAAATAAGTTTTTTCTCCATTTCTGTCACTGATGGAGTCTGGGTTCCTTGCCACTGTTGCCTTTGGCTTGCTTAGTTGGGGACACTATTTGGCAATATTATGGACTTGAATGCACAGACACTATTGGAAGAGGACTGAAGTGAGCTAGAAGATGACATCACTGAATCAATGATGAACTGACTTTAACTGAAAAATTGACTGTTTACTGTTGTCCTCTTTCTAGAGCTGCTTTACAATTGAATTTTGTTTGCATTATTGAAACATTATTTTCCTCTTTACCACTGTAAAGTTGCTTTGACACAATCTGTATAGTATAAAGTGCTACATAAATAAAGGTGTCTTAACTTAAAATAATTTAAAGTGCCCCTATCATGGGTTATGAAAGGTTCGTATTTTGGTTTTGGGAGTCCCCAACAACAGATTGACATGCATGCAAGGTCAAAAAACACTTTCATTGTCTTATAATACGCATTTATTTTTAACTTTTTTGCTTAACGACTCCCAAACGATTCACTCAACGATTCATTTTTACAAACCCCTCCTTTGCGTGATGCTAATCTGCTGTGATTGGTCCGATTGGTCTCATTTCCATTTCATCATGCCTGTGATGCCTGATAAAGCAGCGTTTATGAGCGCAGTGCTGCTTTGTGTACAGCGTTACCGGGGAAAACGCTATTTTTACCGTTCCAAAAGCAGCACCTAGTTGCAAAGAATGAATTTGCATTTTCATCCAGACCAACACGAAAAGACCAACAAGTGGATGGGTAATATGCTAATGTTTCATGTTGACGTCAACATGAAACGGCTTGGGATTCGTTTTAAAAACGACTCGTTTCAATGATTCAGAGTCGACTCTTTCTTTTGAGAGACAATAACTTAATACACGATGCACTTTCAGATTTAAAATTTTGCAGGATATTTTCATTCACTTAGAGCTGTGTTACACACTGCATGAAAGGTCATTTTCACAAATCCATAATAGGGGCACGTTAAATTAATTAAAAATGCTAAAAATACATGAACAGGACACTTCAGCCTATATGGGGGGTTTAAGTATGCTGACTATAAAGGCAACTCATTTAAATGGAGCAGAGCCATTAAGTGAGCATGTGTTCATTGTTTTTTATTTTAGTCAGTTACATTGTATGTACACTATCACTACCTTGGACTCATACTTTAAATAACAAAGAAAATGAATACAAGAAAATTATAAGTTAACACTGAGGATACTACTATTAGATAATAATAGCACAATACTGCAGAAATACTGTGCTAAACATGCAAAGGCAGAATGTGCTTTAAGTTATTAAGTATATGAATAAGAATTAGCAGTGTGTACCGTAGCTAATGAGGAGGAGGATGAAGGGCTTGTTGCGGAAAAGTCTTGCAATTGAAGCCAGGTACGAGTACTGTGTGGTGGCCATGTCTCTGAGCGCCACCTGAGCCAGAGACGGCGGGGTTTCAGGCTTTTCCTGAAAAACTGAATGGCACATTCAAAAACTTGATTACCACAAAAGAAACTGAAAAACACAACTCTAAACAGTAATTGATTAAACCAGAAATGGACATTATGTCAATCAACATGACCCTGTTTTCAAAATGATTGCAATCAAGGATATCATCATAGGGCAAAGCATTGAGCATTGTTCATGAAACATGAGCAGTTAAGTGCTTGTAAACACCACTTATGTAAATTATTGCATTCAGATATCAAATTGGATGTATTGAATGATTTCCACAGAAGTTGGTTCTGCTTGTGTTTCCTCCAAGTCAAAACCAAATTATATAATCAATTTTCATATATTTCACAACTTCAGTAGACACAAATGACTTCGTAAAAGCAAATCTCAAAACGGATCTAAATGGTCTAAGAATTATAGCAACAGATAGAGAGAACCAACTGAAGAAAAAAAGAAAAAAAAAGTAAAGTAAATGCAATAACAAGATAATTAAGGAATAAATGATGAAGCAGTCAAATACTATGTATGCATGTATGTATGTATTTAAGCAGGTTTTGGCATCCATATTTAAGCTGATAACAGGAGTGTATGAATTAAAGAGCTATTCCATAAAGTATCGTGGTGCACTCACATTTTTATGTTAAAGAGCAGAGTAGGTTTTATTAACAGATTTTACATGCTGATTAAAAACGCTTGTCACTACATCAGTCCTGTTAGCTTTTCATTTATGCTGCTGGAGTGGATGTTCTTACCAAACAAGACCAGCAGAAAGATGAGGCTGGCCACAGCGGCTGTGATGTAGAACATGATGCTGATGTGTTGAGCCAGTTCATTCATGTCATCCACGTTGGGCACAAGTATCGGCGGGATCAAGAAACCAATAGCAATGCCAAGCTGAAGGGGAAAGACATAAAAAATCAACTGCACCATAATCTCAGTCTCACTGACCTAAAAATCATATGAAACTGAAAAAAAAAGTGATTGTCTGGTTTTGTTCATCTTCCAGGATAAACAGCACGGGTCATTTTAACAGTCTGCCTGAATAATTTTGAATTTACATGCACAGGAGAACTTTTGACAACTTTTCTAACCAAGTCACAACACATGCGTACGCACATTGTTCGCACATTAATGAATTTGGAGGATTCTAAATGTGCGACTGCATGCCCAAGGTTAGTCATTTGCATTAAACACACCTAAACATCTCCATTTCCTTTAATGCAGACCCAGATCACAGCCTCTTAATAGCCAGCTATGTGTATATGTGTGTTATTATACAGAGATACCTCACAGCTCAAGCTATAATGCAGCTACTTCGTAGCCTACTGTCATTTATGGTCAAGCAATCATATATAATGTGATAGTTTCATAAAGCCATGAAAAACTGTTTTGATGTTCTCAGGTTTGCTATATAGGGCCTTCTATAATTTGGCGCCCAAGTAGACTAATAATGATTATTGAATGAATTCTATGGGGCACGGCCAAATTCAGCTATTTAAAACAAAAGAAAACGTTTTGCTATATACTAGGCCTATATATAAATGCGCAATAAAGTGACAGTCGCTACCTAATGTTTGTCTCCGATAAGGAACGGGAAAGCAGCCGCTGTTGTTATGGTTAACGCGATAGGCTAGGCCTACGTCAGTATCTATTTAGTGTGAGTCAAACGTGCAATCTAACTTTCTGGTTTCTTGAATGCTGCTTGAAAACGCTGATGAAACGTATAACTAATGAATATACAGTTTTTCGTTCTTAGCCCCCCAATTAACCCAATTTTCATCCTGCTTATTTTCACAACTTGTTGAAATTTTATTCACGCTTCCATTTCTATGAACAAAACCCTTTAGTGCATCGACCTTTGTTCTCTAGTTGTTTCTATGCGTAACGTCAAAATGCACTTAAAATGGCAAAAGAACCGCACAGTCTATGTGTGCAGACATATTCGGGGAAAACCTGCGTTTTTGGTGTAATCTAGTCCAGCTGATTAATGTAACTTAAAAGAAGGCAGACAGTTTTTCTGTGTTTCTGTGGCAGTGCAGCGATGCGCTCCGTGCGCTTTTACGCACCTGGTTTCCAAACACGCCGATGGCGCAGGCGGTGGACACTTCATCAGATCCGAACCACACGGACGCGACCTGAGACGGCATTCCCAAAATGAACACCTGCGCAAAGGAACAGGCGAACTGTCCGAGCATCGTGACCCAGAACAGGTTGGGCTGAACGCTGGCCACTTTGATCCACGTTCCCACGCAGTTGATCGAGGCTGCGAGCAGAGCGATCACCCGCAGCCCCTTCCTCTCCAACAGCCATGTCACTGGAAATATGAAGGGGATGTAAGTCAGCATATAGATCATTGACAGCCAGTCGATGGCGAATGAAGAGCCGTTGTAGAATTTCATGAAGATGTTGTTGATGATTCCGTACTGGATCCACTGGAACGCGTTGCAAAGCGAATAAGAGCTAAAGAGACACAAAATGAGCCATCGCCTCCGGTATAAACGAGTGTTACATACAGTGTTCGTGTCTCTGCATTCGGAGATTTCAACGTGATCAAAGTTTGCATCTGTGTGTGTTGTCTGCTCTGTCTGAAGAACGTCTTTTCCAAAGTGGTTGCCGCTTTTTTCGCACATTTAGCGCTGCGGGTTCTACCTTCAGTCAATGCTTCTATTGTAATTAAGGAAATATTCCAGACGCAGAAGAAGTTCCCACGAGTCTTTAAACATCCGGACTGACTTCGTTTCCACCGAGAATAAAAGTTCAGAGCAAAGGTGAAGACAGAATCACACATCCCTCCAGGAAACAACTCAATCACTTCTATCTCTGATTCATGCGTGTGAGCCTCAGACTCCACATCATCATCATCACCATCATCATCATCATCATCATCATCATCACGCCGAATGACACGAGAGAGAAACTCTATCACGTGATCTGCTGTCAATCATTAGCTCCTGCTCAACCCAACATATTCTTACAGAATATTGAGTATTAGGCTGTACTGTATTGTATAAAGTGGCGGTAGTATTCATTAGGCGAATACTTGGGGCCCCAGAGCCCTCTGCTGGTTACAAACATAAATAATAGTTGCTGCAATATCAGCAATGGGGTGGAAATTTCATTCACTCAACATCGTCTTACATGTTTATTTATTTTTAAATTTATTCATTTAAAAAAAAATTGTTTTGATATATTTATTTATTTACAATGGAAAGATCTTTTTATGTGCATGATCTGGTATGATGTCTAAGCAATGCTTATATGCCATCATGCAACCATGTTACAGAGAAGGAAGAAGAAAAGGACGATTAAAAGGTTATAAACAGATAAAATGTTCTTTGGTAACATAATTTATTTATTTGTACAAAGCAGGCTTATTGCACATTCATATTTATTAACTAAGTAATCCTTTTTTTGTTGTTTGGTGTGTCTGGTGCTGATAAAATGCTAATAAAGACAAGCTGTTGGTCCTGCTTTCACTGAAAACAACTGCAAAACACAGATCCAGTTTATTCAGTCATATAATTTATCATCTACGCAACAAAATTGTGCTTCTCTTGTAATTTCTTTGCTTTTAATTAATGTAATTCTCTAAAATGTGCAGTCTACTAGATTAAATTAAGTAGGGCAAATGTGAACCAAATCAAGTATTGTAGTTTCCATAGGACTTGATGAGGAAAGTGAAAATGCTGAAATATGGTTTTGAGCAAGTTAAAGTGCCCTTATTATGGGTTATGAAAGGTTCATATTTTGGTTTTGGGAGTCCCCAACAACAGGTTGACATGCATGCAAGGTAAAAAAAAACAAACAAAAAAACACTTTCATTGTCTTATAATATGCATTTATTTTAACCTTATTTGCTTAACGACTCCCAAACGATTCGTTTAACGATTCATTTTTCCAAACCCCTCCTTTGCGTGACGCTAATCTGCGGTGATTGGTCCGATTGGCCTCATTTTCATTTAATCTCACCTGTAATGCCTGATAAAGCAGCGTTTGTGAGCGCAGTGC
>NW_015547660.1:254883-287459 GCF_001515605.1 Sinocyclocheilus anshuiensis | reverse complement strand
GCGATGCGCTCCGTGCGCTTTTACGCACCTGGTTTCCAAACACGCCGATGGCGCAGGCGGTGGACACTTCATCAGATCCGAACCACACGGACGCGACCTGAGACGGCATTCCCAAAATGAACACCTGCGCAAAGGAACAGGCGAACTGTCCGAGCATCGTGACCCAGAACAGGTTGGGCTGAACGCTGGCCACTTTGATCCACGTTCCCACGCAGTTGATCGAGGCTGCGAGCAGAGCGATCACCCGCAGCCCCTTCCTCTCCAACAGCCATGTCACTGGAAATATGAAGGGGATGTAAGTCAGCATATAGATCATTGACAGCCAGTCGATGGCGAATGAAGAGCCGTTGTAGAATTTCATGAAGATGTTGTTGATGATTCCGTACTGGATCCACTGGAACGCGTTGCAAAGCGAATAAGAGCTAAAGAGACACAAAATGAGCCATCGCCTCCGGTATAAACGAGTGTTACATACAGTGTTCGTGTCTCTGCATTCGGAGATTTCAACGTGATCAAAGTTTGCATCTGTGTGTGTTGTCTGCTCTGTCTGAAGAACGTCTTTTCCAAAGTGGTTGCCGCTTTTTTCGCACATTTAGCGCTGCGGGTTCTACCTTCAGTCAATGCTTCTATTGTAATTAAGGAAATATTCCAGACGCAGAAGAAGTTCCCACGAGTCTTTAAACATCCGGACTGACTTCGTTTCCACCGAGAATAAAAGTTCAGAGCAAAGGTGAAGACAGAATCACACATCCCTCCAGGAAACAACTCAATCACTTCTATCTCTGATTCATGCGTGTGAGCCTCAGACTCCACATCATCATCATCACCATCATCATCATCATCATCATCATCATCACGCCGAATGACACGAGAGAGAAACTCTATCACGTGATCTGCTGTCAATCATTAGCTCCTGCTCAACCCAACATATTCTTACAGAATATTGAGTATTAGGCTGTACTGTATTGTATAAAGTGGCGGTAGTATTCATTAGGCGAATACTTGGGGCCCCAGAGCCCTCTGCTGGTTACAAACATAAATAATAGTTGCTGCAATATCAGCAATGGGGTGGAAATTTCATTCACTCAACATCGTCTTACATGTTTATTTATTTTTAAATTTATTCATTTAAAAAAAAATTGTTTTGATATATTTATTTATTTACAATGGAAAGATCTTTTTATGTGCATGATCTGGTATGATGTCTAAGCAATGCTTATATGCCATCATGCAACCATGTTACAGAGAAGGAAGAAGAAAAGGACGATTAAAAGGTTATAAACAGATAAAATGTTCTTTGGTAACATAATTTATTTATTTGTACAAAGCAGGCTTATTGCACATTCATATTTATTAACTAAGTAATCCTTTTTTTGTTGTTTGGTGTGTCTGGTGCTGATAAAATGCTAATAAAGACAAGCTGTTGGTCCTGCTTTCACTGAAAACAACTGCAAAACACAGATCCAGTTTATTCAGTCATATAATTTATCATCTACGCAACAAAATTGTGCTTCTCTTGTAATTTCTTTGCTTTTAATTAATGTAATTCTCTAAAATGTGCAGTCTACTAGATTAAATTAAGTAGGGCAAATGTGAACCAAATCAAGTATTGTAGTTTCCATAGGACTTGATGAGGAAAGTGAAAATGCTGAAATATGGTTTTGAGCAAGTTAAAGTGCCCTTATTATGGGTTATGAAAGGTTCATATTTTGGTTTTGGGAGTCCCCAACAACAGGTTGACATGCATGCAAGGTAAAAAAAAACAAACAAAAAAACACTTTCATTGTCTTATAATATGCATTTATTTTAACCTTATTTGCTTAACGACTCCCAAACGATTCGTTTAACGATTCATTTTTCCAAACCCCTCCTTTGCGTGACGCTAATCTGCGGTGATTGGTCCGATTGGTCTCATTTTCATTTCATCTGCCTGTGATGCCTGATAAAGCAGCGTTTGTGAGCGCAGTGCCAGTGTTGCCAATTTAGCAATTTTGTTGCTAAATTTAGCAACTTTTCAGACTACACTAGCAACTTTTTCTTCCAAAAGCACCTAGCAACAAATGTAGCTATTTTTTTCAATTTATTTGGCAGCTTTTAGCAACTTTTGATAAGTGACTCAAACGATAAAAAGGCACAATTTACCATTTAAATTACACAAAAAGAGGAAACCAAAGATGCCTAGCAGTACACACGTTACAGGAATTAAGTTAGCTGCTATTTGCAATTGTTTAATAGTAATAATAATAATAATAATTGAATACTGGTATTTTTCATTTATGAGACACTTTGTTAGTAGCTTGTACCTGCGATTGTTGATGAGTTACACTGTTTCTTACAGTACACTGTAAGAAAAATATGCAGAAAAATGGAAAAGGTGCTAGTAATTTTCCAGGACATTATCCGTTATCCGTTGTAACCCGAAAACACAAAATACAATGCGTAATTAAAAATGCATGTACAAAAACCTGTGGAAAAATCAATCCAGAAAATTCCTTCATATTAACACAGTAGATTGTGCATTATTTGTTTACTTTTCTTAGAGTGCAGCATACTAACTAACTACTAATAAACTGCTTTAAAGTATAAAACTTAAATTGTAATCGTTCAAAAATGTGTACATTTTCGATAATTCAATGGATTTAAAAAGAGTTATTTATATTTTAATATTATATTATGCATTTATATTGCTACGAACAAATCTAAATTAACATATATAAAATATATATATGTTTTTCCTGAGATTTGACAATTTTGCATCATGATTACGTAATGACGTCATCACGCATTGTCCTCACAACATAATTTAGCAACTTTTAGCAACAAATCAACCTTCCTTTAGCAACTTCCCCTGAAAATTAGTTGGCAACACTGCGCAGTGCTGCTTTGTGTACAGCGTTACCGGGGAAACTGCTACTTTTACCGCTCCAAAAGCTGCATTGACGATCATGGCAATGATACAAAGAGGAAACATCAGAGTATGTTAAATATCAGATAAACCAGCAAGAAAGAGCTTATTTTTTTTACCTTTATAATACAATGCCAGGCAGCATTGGTGTTAACCGCCATGCAAATTATGCAAATGTTTACCAAACTCTATTTAATATTAATGCTGTGTAATTAGAAGTAAAATGTTACAAAGGTAATGTTAGGGTGGGGCTTGTGAGGCCTCAGGTCTTGACTTTGCTTAGGCCTTTGCTTTGCTGCCCTGTATGATAATAACAGTTCATGTCCTTAAACATTTAAGAGTAAGTGTCCTATTTATGGTTCAAACAACCTGAGCTTGTGTGAGTCGATTGTGAGCCTTTTCTGCCGTATCAAAATAGAAGTCCTGTTTTTGATACTAATTGGGCAATAAGTAAAAAAAATGTAAGGTTGTGATATGCCTTCAGAGGACTTGGAATATGATGCATGAGAAAATACTTTTACACTTTTGGGTGATTATTAAGCTTCAAAGTGCATCAGTATTGAAATCAGCAAACATGTGCGAGTGATCTAACCCTGTAAGTTAATTGAAATACTTCTCTTGCAGTTTCTCTCAAATCTGTAAATCTAAGCCACAAACAGGAAGAGTAATAATGGGACAGGGAGGGAGTCGTTGTGAAAAGACTAAATGAAATGAACACAGAGAATGATGGAGTGGTGGAACATTTATGGCAGAGGTCATGGAAAGAAAACACAAAAACCATGACATAATGGAGAATAATGAAAAACTAAATTTGGAAACTGAAGAGATTCACATTTCCAGATCCTGATGACGGCTAATTCAAATCCCAGTCTGGAAAATGGAATTGCAAATAATGCTGTAGACAGGAAGGCCAAAAGGCCTTCCACCAGCTTCTAGAACATTGTTTGATACTAAAAAAAAAAGTTTAAAATTAAGCAGAAGTCAGGAATGGAGTAAAAAAAAAACTCAACTTTGTGGAGACAAATGAGAGAATGCATGTGTCAGAATTGAGATCTTGGTAGTCTCTCGCAGTTCAAAAGTTCCAATGCATAACTGTGGTCTGAAAACCTGAACATCTGAGACTAAGAGATGTATTCCCAGTGGCCATAACATGTGGAAACTCTACACTGTAAAACAAAATTCCGTAAAATTTACGGTAAAAAACCGGCAGCTGTGGTTGCAGGAATTTTACTGTAAAAAATACGGTAGCAACATTTTAGGTTTTACCGTTTTAACTTAAATTTACAGTTAAATACCGTAATTTCATTAACTGATATAATGTTAATATACCAACCTACTGAAGTACTGAAATCTGTTTTGTACCTTTGTAATACACTGATAACCACCAAAAGCAGGAGGTGATGAGAAAGTCACATGATGAACCAAAGCCCATCACAAGCAGCTTTTAAATAATAACATATATAGAAGGTGCGCAGTGTCATTCACACAAACACTAAACACCATCATGGTAACACACATGAAACTGAAATAATGCAATAAACATTAATTTAGCAACATTAGGTGTAACACACAACCCTAATATACAAAACTGATAGGAAAACACTAAGAAGAAACAGTTATTTCAACAAAAAAACATCAAATATGAAATGTAATGCAGGGAATTCTGGGAATGTCAATTTACGGTTATTCACTGTAAATTATACAGTCTTTTTCACTTCCAAAAACGGTATACTACCGTAAAATTAATGTCCAATACATGTAATGTCCAATACAGTTTTTCACCGTATATAGTAGGGGAATTTACCGTTAACCATTTAACAGGTTTTTACTGTAGCATTTTTACAGTCTTTTACCGTTAAATTCACGGTCATTTTTTACAGTGTAGGCTACAGTTGAGGAAATGATGAAATTGGAGAGAGAGTGTCTGTGCTATGAAGAAAGACACATGCCAGTTCAATTTAGTGGAATCATCCGTGATGCCAAACCTGCCAAGGCCTTCATCAAATCATTAAACCCCTTCCTAGGGTATTATGGATCCTAATATGGATGCGAGGGCCGAAAGAGACAAGGATGTCTGCAGGACACACAGCTGTTTTAAGCAACAAACATGAAAATCTCAGAAGCAGAATTTGCCAAAAGCCTCAGGGGACTGAACGAAACTGACAGATGGAAAGCGACTGAGTTCAGACAATTAAAGCCGTTCACAGGAAAGATTGATCTGGAAGGTTACATTACAGAGAACTGTTCAAAGAGGGTTTCCTAGTTTACAGTGTTGATCAGATGCTGCAGGTTACAGATGATGCAGTCCAGTTTGAGGCTCTGGATGAGTGCAGTGCCTTCACATTTCAAAGCTGCAATAAGAAACTGAAAAGAACGGTTCAGTCTGGGACATCTTTATTGTTGCAGTCTGTAAAAAATCTGTATACATTTTTTTTTTCATTTTACTGTGTTCTATTAAAGTCTGCGCTGCTGTGAGCTTCAGAGGGAGTCACTGTAAATTTGACATCTTTCTCTCATCTGACAGCTGTAATCAATCTCTATTTTTTTCTCTCTCTCTCTTTTGTAAAAGGGTCATGGTAATGCAGTTATTAAAAGTGCATAAGTTCTTACCCACATTTTCAGCACCTTTGGGTCCACAAATATTTTTTACCATATATTTTAAAAAGTCTTATTTAAAGAGTTATAAGGCATGAACCAAACCACAATGCAAAAAAAAAAAAAAAATGTATAGACAAAAGACAAACAAGACTGAGAACTGAATGGCTTTAATGGGGGAAGGAACTACAATCCCACGAAGCATTGCAAATTAAAAATGGTGGAGAAATATAAAACTATTCAAAGTAGTTGAATAACATCTGTAGAGATAATAAGTTTATTGTCAAATAAGCATATATAAATATATAAGTAAGGATGTTCCCTGCAGAGCTCTTTTGCTGAGATTGACTGATTGGCGGAATTTTCTTTACAACATCATATCTTAGTTTTGTTTTGTTTTTTCCCATAATGACAGTTGCAGAAGAGAAACCATACTTTTACATAAGGAGGAAGAAAAAGTCTGTAGAGGGATGAATACAGTTGTAAAATATGACTAGAAAAAAAAAATGGTGTGGACATACCAGAGTCATTAGTGATTTCTTATATAGGACACTGCTGTAATAGGCATTTATGGACAGTTTAGCCATTAATATAGTAAATCCAAGATTATACATTTAATGGCACATTTGTATTTCTATGCATATTCATTTAATATTAACTAATGGATTAACTGTACTTGATTATTTTGAAGGGCAAATTACATATGAACTTCATGACATTTTTTCCTTACTATCATACTTCATATTATAATCATTTCAGTTTTGCCAATAATCCAGGGACCCCAAACAACAAACCAAAAATGCTTCAGACCACGACGTTTTTTGATGCACTATACATCTGCTACAAAGAGATATTTAGAATTCTGAAACATATAAAATTATGATTTATGTTTATTTATGATTAAAATAACTAATCACAAGTATGTGTTCAAAATATGAAAAATTATGACGTGTGCACATTTTATAAACATGCATGCATGATGTAGCATAATATACGTCTGTTTTCTAAACAGTGACTACTAATGTAAATTATATTTATAAATAATATCAGGTATGATATGATTTAGTAGGAAAACTGTTTAATGGAATGTGCTGATGGGGCTAATGCTTTTTTGTAAACAAAACAGCCTTTAATTCTATCTTTAGCTGCCTTTTCTGATTGCGTTGCTTTATTTGATATATTCACTCTGCCTAAGTCAAGAAAAAAAGGGAAATGAAAATGAAAGTGAGCTTGAAATAATTTTTACAGTAAATGGCTACAGGTTGACCAACTCCAAAAATTCTGAGCATTGCAAAATAACATTTGGAAATCACTCGTTTAATAACTGCAGTTTTCACAGCTATACAACAAATTGATTAAGTCACAGAAATAGAGGTTATGAAATTGTTGCATAAAATGTATCACATCTAGTGATAAGTCCATGTACAGGAAATATAAAAATCATATATATATATTTATATACTAGATAACTATAATAAATTGGCAAGATGTAAACAGTTCATACATATGTGCATACATGACGCCTGCGTCAGAAAAAAAAACAAAATAACGCAACTGAAGGCAGCAAATGGTGAATAAACACTGAGACAGTCCGTGAAGAATCATCCAGTTAACATGGCAACGCCACAACATGCGTGTTTTCATCCATTCAGAACAACCTATAGACAACTCTTTCCAAACACCTAAATGGACTAATACAAATAAGGCACTTTATGACCAAAAAAACTATCCCACAAAAGTTTCGCAACTGCCAACACACAGGCCATCCGTGTGTTTTTCTTTTTGCTTTGTTTAGTCTCTAAACTCCAACCTCGCAGGTCAGAGACGCCATTCTCTCTTCCCTAAAATGTCCAAGTGCTTCAAACCAAGTGCTTCAGCTAGCTGGAGACGAGCTGACCTGTAAACAGTAACATGGAAATGCGTGGTTCCTTCTCATTTGGCCTCCACCTGCTCCAGCAGAGGGTTGGCCTCTTTCTCAGGCGTCTTGATGCTGTCTGTACTCACGATGCAGGTGGGCCGATGGCGATTGAGCATCAGTATGAGCTGCTGTCGTTCGTGCTTTAGCTCCTCGATCTGTGCTTTCAGCTCCGAGTTCATCATCTCTAGACGCTCAGATTCCTTCAGTGAAGAGTTGAAGGCACATTAATACACTCGTGCTATCTGTTGATACAGAACTGAGGCCAGTGTTGGGGGTAACGCAAGTTACGTAATCAGATTACTTATTTAAGTTACTAGTAAAGTAATGCATTCAAATATTGGCGCCCAGGTGTGAGTTCAATAAAAAGTAATGCAATTAGTAACTATTTTATGGAGTAACGCAATATTGTAATGCATTACTTTTAAATGTACAAGAAAATATCTTTTTTATATGACTTTTTAAAATCCGTAACGCCAGTTACTTTGTTTTCCCATTTATTCGCTGACATCTGTCCCGTGTTGAGAGAGATCGGGAGTAAGTGCAGAGGCAGAGACATATTACTTTTGGGATTTTTGTTATTGAAAATAAACAAGCAAGTCTATCTCAGGTGACAAAGAGTAATGCAAAAGTAACATAATGCATTACTTTCCACAAAAAGAAACAAAGTAACGCAGTTAGTTACTTTTTTTTTTTTTTTATGAAGTAACGCAATATTGTAATGCATTACTTTTAAAAGTAATTTTCCCCAACACTGACTGAGGCTTTTACAGACGACTTACCCTTTGTAGATACTCTGTTCTTTCTTTCTTTTTGTTTCGACATCTTGCTGCCGCCACTTTGTTTTTCTCTCGCCTTCTTTTCCTCCGGTCTTCCTCTTCATCTTTCTGTACGAGTGGCAACAGCAAAATAAGACAATTAAGGCTTTCTATAGGTTTTTATACACTACATTTCCTATGTGCCAATAAAGTACTTCATTTATTTAGGAAACCAGGTTATAACATTCAATTCACCTTTAAATTCAAGGAAGTTGCATTCAATATAAAAATAAATAATAAGTCAATAAGAGTAAAACTTTTGGAGCCAAGAACAGCACATTTGTCTCTGCTGGTAAACTTATAAACAAGTTTAAGTAGTCTGATCATTATTTACAGCTTAAATACTTTTTGACCACAAAGTGACATTGCATTTTGTTCCATGATGATAATTCATTTCTGGTTGCACTTTATTTATATATGTTACATAAATCAAAGAAAAACGGACAGATCTTGAAACCTGTTAATTTCAAGAGAGAAAAAGCTTCCTGTTTGCCATCAGATTGTGAAATGCAAGAATTAACTGAAATATCAATAGGCATTTGCTGAATGAAATCTGTAGGACGTGTATTAAAATATTCAAATGTTTTGAAAATGGTAGAAAATATAGCCAGTCATAAATGTAATGCACTCAGTGTGTTAATCAGCCAATAATTAGTCTGTATGAATCAGTGCTCTCTTAACTTGCTGATCACATAAACCCAGCATTTTAGCCTTCATTGGAAGTGAGTAATAATAATGCAAGTCATGGGGTTTAATACAAACTTCTTTGTTAAATAACATTCAATCAGTCTGCATTAAAGGAATAGTTCACTTAAAAATGTAAATTTGCTGAAAATTTACTCAGGCCATCCAAGATCAGGGTGAGTTTGTTTCTTCATCAGATTTGGAGAAATGCAGCATTGCATCAGTGTCTCAGCAATGGATGCTCTGCAGTGAATGGGTGCCGTCAGAATGAGAGTCCAAACAGCTGATAAAAACATCACAATAATCCACAAGTAATCCACACCACTCCAGTCCAGCAGTTAACATCTGGAGGAGACAGAAACTGAAACTAATCCAGCATTAAGACGTTTTTAACTTCAAACCATTGCTCGACTGTAAACGGTGCTTGATCTGTGCAGATTTCTCTCCTGATTCAGACCAGATGACTTTTTCACTGCAGGAAGCGTTATTATGGATTATGGACTTTATCCAGATTTTCAGATTATTTTAGCAAAAGCAATTTCAAAGATTTCTTTCCTTTGTCTTCTCCAGATGTTAACTGATGGACTGGAGTGGTGTGGATTACTTGTGGATTATTGTGATGTTTTTATCAGCTGTTTGGACTCTCATTCTGACGGCACCCATTCACTGCAGAGCATCCATTGCTGAGACACTGATGCAATGCTACATTTCTCCAAATCTGATGAAAATTTACGCCTTGAGGGTGAGCCCATTTTTTAGCTAACTTTTAATTTTGGGTGAACTATTATTCCTATAACAGTAACAGCTGTTCAGTCAGCATGAATGCTCGTCCTCCACTGTTTTATTAACTGTTCCCTCAAACAAGAATCTGTTGCTATTCTCAGTCAAAATACAAGTAAATGAAAAGGCAGGGAACATAACTTAAAAATAAATAATTCAATATAAAATATGTAATTATAATTTAAATTAATTTTGAGATGTAACTGCATCTTTAAATTATTGGCTAAACAGTACAAAAACATTTGTACTGCTTGTTCTGGTGCTGAAGTATTTCATGCATTTCAAGTATTTTATTTATCTATAAAACAAGGTTTTCCTGTGATTTTATATCTCATCTCCTGTCAAGTCTATAAATCATTAATAAGGCCACTATGGAGTTTTTTTCTTCTTCTGTCACTGTGTAAAAATAGCTTGATATGGTTGGGCCAACTAAACACTATATTTTGCTTTAATGTTTCATTTGTGCTTTACTTAGATTCACAGCTTTTTAATTCAGTCTTTAGTTTGAACAGTCACTTTCTATCCACTAGATGGAGTCACTGTAGTTTGGTAAGAATGCACAGTATTGTGCCAGATGTGCATACTAAAAACATGATGCAAGATTTACTTCCTAACTTCATTCAGAGATTTCTAGTTAACTTCACAATAATCACAAAGAAACGGCAAGCACCACTTAAACATGACATTTTGAAGCAGAAACACTGAAGTAGTGTTTTCTTGTCAAATGCACTCTAATAACTTTGAAAAATCATTTTTTACAGTGCATGTACTGCAGACGTTTGGAAAGCAATATCAAATAATGGACTGAACAATAATGCACATTTAATAAACCTGACTAAATCCAGATGATTAAATCAGTTTACAGCTCTGCTATCGGGTTTGGGTTTCCTGCAGATGAATCATTTAGATGCTGCATATACGAAACAGGCCTCACATACTGATGTGCACTAGTTCAATACAACAGCGCTTTTTCCTAAAGATGCCCCTAAATTTCTTCCTCAAGCTAAAGGATGAAAGGTGCTCACCTCGGCTTTAATAGGGAGCGTCCGCTTGCCCAGCTTCCCCAGTAGATGTAAAGGGGACAGCATGGCCCCAAGGTTGCAGAGGTCGGCGTATTTCAGGTGTTCAGTCAGTGTGGTGGCAGAAATGCCTGCTAGAGGGCCCAGACTGGGCAGTGAGCCGGCGGTCACCGAGGGGTCCGGTATCTGTCCCGGCATCATGTCACAAACGCCTGTGACCACAGCTGCAGAAAAGAGTCGAAGCATCATGAGAGAACTTGTCTTTTGAAATGTAAATTATTAAAGCAATAAGCCCCAAGAAGCTAACAATGCCCCTTAGCTGTTATAAATTCACTGTAAACCACAGCTTCACGGGGCGTATTGCTTTTATAAATAAAACGGTTATTCCATATACGTAGTAAGGTTTCACAAAATAAAACAGAGCAAATAAAGTGTAATGATATTAATAAAAACAGTATTCTTCCACCAAACAATGTAGTTCCTCAGAAACAGTTGTGGTTCCAACAAAGTGGTTGCCGAGCAACACACAAACGTAAACAAAGGTGTGTGTTTGTAGAGTAATTTACAACAGCTTCGAACGTGGCTCAGCCAATCAGAATCAAGGACCGGAACTCTCCATTTTATAATTACATTTAAATTATAATTCAGAATTATTAAAGAAAAATTCTGACTGAAGTTAGAGTTTGATTACTGTACTACTACTAAATATATTTTAGATTATATTCTCTATATATCATTTTTGCATTTGCATTTGCTCTGAAATAGCTTAAAATTGTTATGTCTTTTTAATCAAAGGGACCAGCATTTCAGCCAAACAGCCGCTGTGGCCCATTACATGGCTAGTTTTCTGCACTGTTTTCACTAAATTGACAAAAGGAAGAATGACATTCATATAAGCTATATCACAATACGTTAAACAGCAATATTTACTAGAGGTCGACCGATTGCACCCTAGGCTGTAAAATTTTACATTGGGCATTTTTCAGTGAAATGTTTGTCTTTCTGTGGCTCTAATAAAGTATGCTTCATATAGAGAGCTATAATTTAGATTGTGCTTTTTCTTTCCGTTTGCTCTGTTTTTTGTTTTTAACACCGAACTTCAAACTCATCTATGCGGCTTTGTTCATTCTTGAAGTAAACTTTTGCCCGTTTGGTGATTAAATCAACTGTTTTAAACCGCCGCTTGAACTGAACGCGACGCGTCCGGTGTTTTAAGATTAATGGAAGCTATATAAGTAGCTATTATTTCTAGTTAGAGTGTGTTAATTTTAACATTTACTATTACTAATGCATTTTTAAATTACAGTTTTTTTTGTTTTTTTTTAAGCTTTTTTTTTTTTTTTTAACATTAGTTAAACTATGACCTAACTTTAATGATCAATACATCAAGCATAGTTCAGTACAGTTTTTTTTTTTTTATAGTAAAGCACTATTTTTAGTAGGGATGTATGATTCACTCAACTCGCGATTCGATTCGATTCACGATTTACGAACTTTAATATGCATTATACAGAGGCAAGATGAAAAGAAAAAATACCATCTAAACTTTTCTAAAGACAGTAAGTTCCCCTCAGACATGCATTCATATAAACTCCTACACCTAACTGAATCACGATTGGTTTAGCATCTCAACCGATTTGAATCGTCACGTATTTGAATCGATTTTCAACCGGCTCGCGGTTAATCGTTACATCCCTAATTTTTAGTATCCAGTATCGGTTAATTAATCGGTATCGGCCAGTGTAGTCCAACCTAGCTATCAGTATCGGTAAAATCCACTATCGGTTGACCTCTAATATTTATCAGCATACTAACATATTTGAATATAACAAATAGGCCACTGCATTTCTGAATGATGATGCAAATTAATCAGAGATTTGAATCAGGTCATTCAAACAAGTTTGAATGTACATTACATTTACATTTATGTATTTAGCTGACACTTTTATCCAAAGCAACATACAATAGGAGAACAAGAGCAATCTGTCATAGAGCCAATGAGTTATGTTCATCTCACAGCAGCAAACATCAGATCAGCTGATGGACAAGAATGATCAGAATAAGTTTGTTTACAAACTCGTTTATTTGGAATACAGATTTATGAATTTTATCTATATAGTATTAGAGGATCATATTGTATTTCTGCTAATAATCTCCCTTTTAATAATTTCTGATTTAACTCCTGTTTAAATCCTGAATAATTACATACAGAAATATATTGTGTCAAACATACATCAAAAATATATATAGGTCAAACTCTATATCCTACGCAAATGAATGATAAACATTACCAGCATCTCCACATTACTTGTCAAATATGTGTCCTGAAATCATCACACACAGCACACTGGGTCATTTCATTAAAAAATTGGCCACATTTGTGTAAGTACATTTTATTTGGATTAGTTGTGTCTATTACTAAGATTACCAAGCTGTGCGGCGCTAGTTACTGTGGCAATGGAATCCTGTAAAAACCCCCGTCAAGATAATTTGCAATCTAATTCCTGAGAGACAGCGCTTATTGTTCATTGATACACTTTGTTGTCAGCAAGTATTACACTCTTCAGAAAGCCAAACTACCAGAAGACTTCCTTACAGTGAAATTTAGCTGGAATACACGCATCACCTTCAAAAGGAATCCAAAAGTGATACAAAGTCTCTAAATGCATTTAACGACTTCAAATACGCATCTGTCACTGGAATCCATTATGCAGACTTTATCCGACAATAATAAAGAAATAACCAAAAACATATATATTTTTTAAATTAACCAACAGTAATGCTGTATATAACACACATGTCCATTGTGCCCATGCACTGCCCATACAGTAAGATATCCACTTACAGTCCCTTGGCAAGAGAAGCTGCTCTTTTCCCCTTTTTTATGAGAGGCACAAAACTAGACCCAGACACATTCTCCTTTAAGCCGTGGAGAGAAGTACTGAGCGCGTCAGCCAAGATCTGCCCGCTACCAATGTTTCCTCCGTCCAAATCTGTGCACTGTCAGCCGAGAGGAATGTGGCCGCAGAGGAACAGGACAATGTCATCGGCCTACATCAGTCCTCCTCAAATCAAAACCTTTCAGATGCAGTGTGCATTCTGTAGCTTTGAGAGAGCATTCTCACAGCCTGCTCGATGAACTACAGAGCGACCAACTACCAGTGTTGGGAAGGTTACTTTGGAAATGTAATAGGTTACAGATTACAAGTTACCAGTTTAACCTGTAACTGTTACCAGTTACAAGTTTTAGTTATCTAAAATGTAACAAGCAGTGTAACTATTTCAATTACTTTATCAAAGTAATGTAACTGATTACATTCGATTACTTTTTGATTACTTTTCTAAATTTTTATGTTTTCAATTCACTTTCAAACATTTAAAGCAGGCAGGTTTAACCTTACAGTAGCGCTCAACACTGATTACTCTCAGACTTTCACAATCCTTCACCACTTGAATTAAGATGATAATAATTTAATTTTAAAGCACAGCCTTCTTATGTTGAGATCATTCTGAGGTTAAATGCAGATTTTAAAACCATAACAAGAAATAGTTTAGTAGCTATGATATTGCTTTTGAAATCAAATCTTTGCATAGCTATGACGGGAAACACTGGCATCTAACAATCGCTTGGAAAAAAACAGTTAATCTTAAAAAAAAAAAAAAAAGTATATACATAAACCCAAATAGGAAATAAAACAGTTATCGAATAATCATCTGTGTCCTAAACTCCTGAAACATTGGTGTCTCTTATATTAGAGCAGTCACTGCAATTTATGAAAGAAATCAATCAAATCTGTATTTGTGTGAAAATATTCAGATGTAACCCCTTTTGTAATCGTTAACATTTTCAGAAGTAACTGTAATTTAACGACACATTTATTCTCAGTAAATGAAGTAATTTAGTTACATGTAACAGTTACTTCCCAACACTGCCAACTACACGAAAGCTCTTCTTGAAGAAACGGCCTCACGATGACACAAGAAATCACTGCCATATGTGAACCGCTGCAAGACACACACAACACTTCTGACTCAGAGGAAGTTTAATTAGTCTTTGCTAAGGCAAGCTATCATTGCTCATACCGAGAGTTAGTCATTTAAACAAATCCCTAACCCCAAGTAGACTACTAACACGGGCACGTCGCTCGTCATGCATCATTTCTTCAATGATGCAGCTTGTTGAGGTGTAGTGTGCTTTACTTTTAACTTCTGCCAGGCGGATGATAAAATGAGTGAAACTGTTCCATTCAAGAAAGGACCGAGTCAAATCTAGAGAGCTTATGATGCACCAAATTACAGCAACCAATAATATACGGCTGGAAATGTATTTTTTTAGTTTCAGTTGAAACGGTGCAGCACTTAATCAATGGCTTGTTTTGACACCGTCAGTGTGTATTTTGTTCCCACCACGTAGATAAACTATAACAGGTGAGCATGTCAGATGTGTGGATGCTATTGCTGGATTTACTTTTGTGCTGTTTTCAGTTAATGTGACTAAACATTATCTGTAGCGCACCTGTCATCCAATAATCCACAACAAGCTTTGTGCTTTGTTACGTTTGTTATAAAACATACTCTCAAATGCTGGCAATCTTACGATGAAATACAAACAATAAATGTGGTTTCGACACTCTTTACTGTGGCGTAACAATCGCTGTAGTGCCTCAGTTCAGAAGGAGTTTAAAGAAACAGAACAACTTACTGAAATGAATCATGTCTCATGTAATCGATCAATCAATCAGTGTTTCAACCGCAGAAAAACGCCAGTAAACCAACTTGTAATTAAACAATGTCATGTAATGTTACATTTACCTCAGGAAAGACATTCAATGACTGCAAAATCATTAGCTAGAAAAAATAATAATCAGAGAGGCACTATATTATGAACTTTTAGTTTAGTCCATTTCTGTTATAGTTCCTTCCAGTTCCTGCTTTTCTTTATTTGTCTTCGTGTGGATAATAATAAATACATAAATACATTATATTTCTTCATCTTCGTCGTGCGCTTGTCTTCTTACACACGAGAGTGTGACAATTACATATTCGTTGTGTTTAATTTACCTGTTATCTTCATTATTTAATGTATAGGGCTATGTTTAAACTAAAACGTGTCACAATTTGAGTTGAATTACTGAAATAAATGAACTTTTCCACGACATTCTAATTTACTGAGATGCACCTGTGTATATATATACGTATATATGATTTTTGAAAATTAAAAAAAACGGAGTTATCTGTTTTTGCTAATAAACTCTTCATTGATATATATAAACGTAGTCCTATATATTATATAGAACTTTTTCTAATTTTTTGATGATTAAAAAAATTATTAAATAATTGATTATTAAATAAACTCTAGTTTTCTTTTTTCAGCTAAATTAATATTTTAGTTTTGGTTTCATTATAATAATAACAATAATAATAATGTGCATTATTACAAAATATCAGACAGACACACATCCCAGAAAACCCTAGCAGCCTCATAGAAATAGTTTTAAAAACACTCAAAAAACCCAACCGCACAGCAGTTTTTCATAAGCCTCACTTGCATCTTCTTCAAAAAATCTAGTTCACTAATTTGGAAAGAGTTTCGGAGCTATATTTGTACTTGCCAATGATCAAACCGCCAAATATGAGACATCATCGTACCATATACTGTTTGCAGCATGCTGCAGCAATTAAAATATAGTCATCTGTACAGAGTGCACACTGTGCAGTATTCAGTATGTAGTCAGCTTATATTCCATACAAACTGAACAACTAACTCAAACCCTCCTTCAGTCTTTATTTCTGCCATATATTAATCAGGATCATGTGATCAAGCATGTTTCATGAGCCTGTTGGGCTTTCAGAAGGTGTATGAGGTGTGCTGCCTTTCTGTCTATACACACACACACACACACACACACACACACCATCAACACAAGCCATCTCACTAAAAGCCCCAATGGAAAAACGATTTCCACCGTAAAATTCACCATCTCTGAAACTTTTAGCACACTCCCAAATAAAAGTTCATACGAACCAGTCAAGACAAGTATGTATTGAGGGAATGACAGCATGAAGGATTTGGAAAAATAAACAGAATACAACACTGTTCTCTTTGTTTAGATTTGCACTGGAAAGTCCTATAGAGCGCCGTGATCCAGAGCCTGAGAGCGCTCTCTCCGCTGCCACCGTTAACTCATCTTATATTAATACTTTGCTCCATTATCACAGATAATGTGTCGCTCTAATTGATCGCTCGCCCCATTATTGTGGACAGCAGTTCTGCAAAGGTCCAGGGAGGAATACGGCGTAAGCCACAGATGTGATTTGATCATGCTGTTGTCCAAATATAATATGGACAACAAGCAAAATGAATACAATAATCAATCTATGTTCATGTGTTAAATTCAGCACAACACACCCGGAGAAAGAGAGAAATTATGTTCAGCTTTTGAAACTATACATAAAAGAGTTAATAGGAGTTTAATACGAGGTTCAGTAGTTGTAACAAGTGTTGCTAAAATGGTCCAGTGTAATTTAAAGCCTGTATCTGTGTGTGCTGTGCATTTACATGCTTACCGGAGTATCATATTGTTAGCATAACAACATACTAACTTCTTACTGGAATCGATTGAAAGTCGAATCTCTCAAGTGCATAATGTGTGTAGTGCTACTTCTGCCTCTGTACAGCATCAAATCAGTCATTCATGAAGTCCTACAAGGTAAAGCACAATGGAAGCTTTTCTGAGACATAAAATCTGAGTCATTTTTCCACTCTTTCTAATTATTAAAGTGACTGCAATTTCATTCTACATCAGAGCTTCAAAACGGACACTAAGCAAACCTTTTAGCATCATCAAATGAAGTTTAAATTGTTTTTTAAATATGTTTAAATATATATGATATGGTGTGTTCTTAAATATGAAATATGTATGTGCTTTAAACAAATCTGAAAACACTTAAATATAACCACATTTAAAAAAAAAACATTTTAGATGCTTGATTCTGTTGCTTAAATTAATTTAGTATACATTAGTTTAATTAAGCATGGCGTGTTGCACTGCAGGATGCTTCTGTTATAACACGACACGCTCTCCACTACACTACACCAAATGAGAATAACACAAGCAGAAGCGATGGACAAACAGTAATGCTACCAGTTTCTACAGTACAGTGCTCAAGAACATCAGTCAAAGATTTACAATTGGATTTGGCCAAAATGAAGTATTCTCCAATTTTAACAAGACTAAAACTAATGAATTTGAATGCAACCTTTCTGTATGCTTTTAGCTCTATTTAACACATTTAATCGCAGATTCTGAAAATGTCTCCCCAAAACCGGTTCTGAAATCCCAAAAGCCTCTGCTGATGAGTGAGAGTTTGTGTTGTGCACTCTGAAGTCCAGTCTGTTCACAGTGACATGTATCTGTGTGGAGTTACTGTTGATCAGATCACTGCATACAGCTGTGTGTCATAAGCAATATTCCTACATTCGTCAGCGCCGTAAAGGTCCTTGTCATTTCGTTGCATTATGCATGCAGTTATAATAGCACTGTTATGCAATGAGAAGCAGTTTCACACATTGCTTCCAGATTTTATCGCCCACTTCTTTGTGAGTGGAACTGAAACCCTTTTCTGAACAACTGAAAATGCTTGCTGCGCATTGTTTATCTACAAAGAGCACCGCAGTTCATTTAACTTTAACTGAAGTTTTAGATCATGTTGTAAATAGATTGAGGCAGAGACACCAATATCACATTCAGATGACAGATATCCAACGGCACTGGAAATGCTCAGTGCACTCAAGGAGAAAGCATCACCCCAGGCCCTTTAATTGATATCAAATGCAAATAGAGACCACAGATATTAAAATATACACAAAGCTGATCATATGAACTATTTGAAGTCTGTTTGAAATCTTGCTTTCCTTAAGGTTCGAGATGCTTTTCGGATCATCTCAAACTAAATGCTGGAGAACATGATCATCTCGTTTTGTTCATGTCAGTTCTGGTGCTGCATCTTTTGTTTTAAAACATTAAAGCAAAAGATACACACAATAAATACTGAACTGACACATTCTCAAATTCAAATGTAACATTTCACTCAAACTGTGTTTTTATTATTATTATTGTCCATTTTTATTTTATTTTTCCCAGCAAACTAAAGCATTTCATTAGTGGTCTCGCACTTTTGTTACTTGCTGTATATTTGAACCTCTTATATTGGATATATTTGAATTTGAAAAAGTTCGTGTGCACAGTTAGTAGCCTACTCACGCGCCATTACCACACAAGCATCTCACGAGCCTTTGCATGCACGGTGACAGCGGACAAATAATGTGAAACAATAATATAAAGATACTCAAAATATGAATGTGCATATGCACCACGCCCTGCAGTGACTCAATGATCTCAAAGCGGAAGTTTCTCTTATGTAACATGATCTTCAGCTTACAGCGGTGTTGAGTCTTTCTGTCCCATCATCATCATCATTAACGCGCTATATTAGGAAGTGAACATTCCCTATGTAGGCTACAACTAGAGATGGACACGGCCGAGTGAAATGCGTTCAAATCTGGAAATAAAGAGATATTTAAGTTGCACTTGCGGTATGCAGATGCAGCAATAGAACACACTGCTGTTGTTGAAATATGAAATACCCACTTTACTTATTTTGCAATGAACCATTTTGTGCATGCACACACTCGGGCCGTGTCTCAAAACCTAGCGAGTGCCCTACACACACAGCATTTTAGCGCTTCTCAGGCGCGAAGCCTCTCACGATGCCCGAAAATGCTGCTGCGCGCCGGAGATGCGCAAAAACGCGCTCTGCCTAGGCGGCTCTCCGCGCTTTGAGACGCGGCCATGGAGAAACGCAGCGGCCGGACTCGAAGCCGTGCAAAAGTTGCCAAAGTTGCGCTCTTACCTGACTTTGGTCTCGAGGCGAGCGAGTGGAATCCCTTTGTGACGGCAGCCGGAGGTCGCGAGTAGATCTTGAAGAGCGGGGATCGTTGCATCAGCTCGGGTCTGGAGCGCTGATCCCTGATCGGGAAGAGCGAGGAATGCGGAAGTCAGACGTCAGCAGGGAGGATGAGAAATGAACTGCAGGGAAAACACACATGGAGAAGTGGAGAAGCGAGGAGCAGGCTCGCTCCACCCCTTAGAAACCAGAAAACAAACATGCCGTTCACCGTCAGCGCTTTACATGCTCTCGGCTGCCAAGCTGAAGTTCCCTCAACAGTACTGTGCTGTGTGCCAGGAGCGTTCGTTCATCGGTACCGCTTCAAAAACTCTCCCCTTATTTTGTTATTATGGATGCATGCATATTGCATTGATATAAATTGTAGCCTATTTACCTGCAGATGCATGCGCAATAAAGAGTTGCTTATCGTTGACAGATTTGCTAATGTGGTCGGGGAAAGTTACTTTTAAAAGTAATGCAACGCAATATTGCGTTACTCCGTCAAAAAGTAATTTTATTACGTTGCTTAGTTACTTTTTATGGAAAGTAATGTGTTACGTTACTTGTGGGTTACTTTTTAAATCTGGACAGGGCTTGCTTATTTGTTTTTAATGTAAAAAAGTTATTTTACAAAAGTAAAAGCCCTTTCACAACAACAAACGTGAAATGAATACGCCTCAGGCTGAAGGAAATGTAAATTCACGTCTGTACAGTAGGCTAAACAAATTGCATGAAGAATATGATGCAGGAGAAGACAATTCAACACTATTCAGCAATAACTAAAATGAAACAGAAATGTGGCATTTTTGCTTAGTACGGTTGAATTGGATAATTGAAGGTCAGTAGCAAAGAAATTGATTAACAAAATGGGATTAAGTACATAAAGGATATTTGTCTTATTTAACACATTTTATTTTTGCAGGTTTGTATAATATTCTGAGTTTGACTGTTTTTATTCATTTTGAGCAGTGTTGGGTAAGTTACTCAAAAAAAGTAATCCACTACAAATTACTAATTATGTCTTTAAAATTGTAATTTGATTACATTACTGATTACTGCATTTAAAAAGTAACCAGATTACTAATTACTTTACTTTCAAGTTACTTTCAAGTTTACTTTACTTTTCAAGTTATCAATCCTAAAAAAATGCACTACAAAGAGAAACTCGTAGTTCTTTCATTAATTTAATATTGACTGAAAAATGACATAAGTATTGTTTGTATACACTCCCAATATCAACAAAACTTTTTATATACGTGAAACTTTTTAAAAACGCAAGGGAAAAACTTTTCCGTTTTTGACTACATCGTTGTCGTGTAAACGTAGCCTAAATCTGTTTTTGTGCTTACTCCCGACTTCTCTCAACATGGCAACATGAGAGCTGCCAATCAAGACATGGGAAACAAAGTAACTTGAGTAATTTGAAAGAGTAACTCAGATGTTTCCTTCTAAATGAAAAAGTAATGCGTTACTTTACTAGTTACTTTTAAAAAGTAATCTGATTACATAACTTGCATTACTTGTAATGCGTTACCCCCAACACTGTTTACCTTGTTTGCTCATCCAGTGTTCCTTTCACTTTCAGACTTATAAAGGATCCCGTTAAAGTTTGAGAAACCGCCGCAAACGATTCAGTGCGTGAGTGAACTGTCTGAATGAACCCGTTTATATAACAGGCTAAACAGCTGATAGAAAACGCTCTGAAATTCTATCATCAGGGAAACTATTTTCTCAGTTCAGTATATGGTAATCTCTCCACCATCAGACAAGCATTTATCAGGAGCCTAATTACTGGGGTACAGCGGTATTTCATTGTAAAATGAGTCTAGCGACGCCCTATACCATATCATAGAGCTTACATTGGTTTCTCTAAAGTACTTCATAAAATACCATGGCACTACCTTGGTATATGATGTCCAAAAACATAGTAGTGGGCAATCAATTTATCTTCAGTCACGTGGCTTTTTTTCACTCATCTGCCATATTTATGGTCATAAGTGGGGCAAAGTAATGGCGGTGAATACAAAATCACTGAATAACACTGAAACATTTTTATGGATCTGAAATTGCACAGACCAAATCTAACATTTGTGGGCATTTATATATATTTAATCCATAGTTGATCTCCATAAACTGATGCTATACGCAAAAACAGATAGTTGATTAAATATATAGGCTATAAATGTCTGTCTATTAGATTATTGTTTACTTGCTTTTTTAAAAACTTTAGCCATTGGTTTGATTGGCATGAAACTTCAGCCCAAGACCATCATGACAAAAAGTTATCAAAATAATTTTGATTTATTAAAGCGTTGCCCATTTTGATAAGATAACCTCTGCTCAATGCAGTGTCGACTTAACAAAACCTGACACACAGTGTGCTTCTCAATACTCAAACCACTGCTTTCTCATTTCCTCACTTCTCCGTCCTCCAGCTCTTGAGCTGGAAATCAGCAGAGGTCAGACATCTTTAAGGATATCTCAATTTGCTTAACTGCACCATGAAGAACGAGAAGTGAGGAAGCTTCCAGAGGAGCAGACCAAAAACCCAAGGATGAAATGTTTGATTTTTAGGGTTTTTTCAGAAGCTGCAATCATGTCATGAAGGAAGATTTTGTTTAGTACCAGCAGCATGATGTTAGAATGCTTGTACCATGACATTTACATGGTACTCTGGTTCCTATCCTAATGGTACCGTGGTACTTTTTGATGCTTTGTTGGATGTACATGTATAACGTGAAGTGTGAAGAGTCACTCGCACTCTGTTGAGTGCTTCTCAACATCGGCAGTCGAGTGAAGATTTATCACACACGCCATGACATTTGTAGTTGTTACTGTTGTTAAATGCCTGCTATAAACCTAAACACACATGAGTAGATCTATGTGATAATCAAACACACTCACACAAAATTATAAATACAACATTTAAACCAGTTACTAAGTTAGGATATAAAATTAAGGTACTGTTTAATGATCTATATAAGCATGTTGGAGATCACAGATTTCTTTGCAAACTACCACATGCATTAAACTCAGGAGATACTGTAAGTGCACCATTGTTGTATAAATTAATTCCTTTGCATTCTTTATTGTCTTTATTGTCATGCACTGATGCCAAATTATGAGATCTAGAAAATTACGCTAATGAGAAAAGGTCTTATCCTGTGGCTCTGACAATATTAGTATCACAGCCTTCCTCGGTCAATCACACGGATATAAACAGTGATTTAGAAATAGCTGCAATCCCCTCTAACAATCAGATGTACATTATATTTTGGCTGTTTTCTAAGAATGTCCATGTGTACCATTTGTGATATTTGGACACTGTGTTTACAAGAAAAGGGACATTTAGTTATTATGGGCTGCAGCCCAAACATATCGGCCCAATGGCCCATGTCTGTTAAATTATTAAATGACTCTTGTCTTTGTCAGGAGTATCTCAAGATGGTACATACCACATTTTGAGTGAGTAGGACACTGACACACATTGGATGCACATTGCTTATTTAAGACATTTCTAATGAAGATTAATAAAGCAAGATGCCCTTTTAAAATATGTGAAATGCATAGTTTGTTTAAACTGCAGTGGTAAATATTGTAACAGATGTGAAGGGGGAAAATGTATATATGTTTTTATTTTTCACTGCTTACTGTAACCTCTCGCTTTCGAGCTTCACCAAAGTCAGGGATGGTGCTGGCAAGAAGTAATCTAAAGGATTTTGATTTGTCCAAATGTTGTGAAGATGTAAGCAAATTAATTCATTAATTTCCGGCATTGCTGATTTTCTTCCTAATGCAATGCCCAAACTTAACAAAACGTGATACATACAGACCACAGGACATTCTGAGGATGCATGGCAAGTAATGCCAATATTGCGCCTACAACAGAAAATCCTTAATAATGCAGTAACCTTATGATCGGGTTAGTTGGAAATTGGATTGCATCTTCTTTGGTGGACGTCCAATATAACATCTCCTATATGACTTGGCGGTGTAAAAAAAATAGCCAGCCAATCATAGTTCAGTAGCTAATGATGTCAAATCTGAATGAAATCTTCTGTGCACAAAATCCAAATCTCTCAAAACTTAGTACGTATGGAGAATATGCAGAAGGAAGCATGCTTAGTTTCATGAACGTCTGATGCTCAGGGTGCTGACAGTAAATTCTAAACTATCAGACATTTCATCTGACAAATGATGTGAGACTCATGTTATCCACTAGATGTGATGGATAAGAAATCTTAAAGGTCTGATCTTTGTCTTGTCTCCATTAGTTACTGAATAACTGAACATGTGATATATAAATGCACAGAACCGGTTCATTTGTTCGCTGTGGTGCTCTGACAATAGTTTTATATAATCACAAGAAATCTGTGAAATGCTTATAGATCATTAAATGTAAATTTAACTTGCATATTTCCCCCAGTAATATTGTAAACCTGTTTGTCAAGTTGCCAGACGTGATAAAATATATTGCAATTTTATTTTTCTCTTTTAAAATAATATACAGTATAGTGCAGTATTTCTAAATAAAGATACAATTATTTAGTATTATGAATAACACATTCTCCTATAACCAGAAAAAAGCTCAGGAAAAAATCTGCAGACCAAGAATTTAATACACCATGAAATTGTTTTTTTTTTAATACAAGTTTTTTTTCGCTGTAATTTTTTTAAGTACGTTTTTTTTATGAAGTTTGACATGCTGAATATGAAATTCATATTACTATTTGTGTGTCATTAACAGTGCTCATGAAAACTAAAAAAAATATTTTGACAGCTTATACAAGCTAATCTGTTATTACTCATGCATAAAAATGGCATACATGCATAATACACAACAACAGTTTAACATTGTTCCAGAAAGCACTTGAACGTGACAGTATATTCCAGAATGTTACAGAAACTTCTAGAAAGTTCCCATCCTTCCAAAAGCAAAATATCTTTAAAAACCATATCTGTACTAAACCTGTCACGCCCCTGGACTCTTTGTGTTGTGTTTTCATGGACCTGTCTGTGTGTGTTTTTGCTCCCTGTGACCCAGTTTCTGTCTCCCGTTGATTGTGTTAATTTGATTCCAGGTGTGTCTAGTTCTTCCCCCAATTATCCTGTTTAAAAGCCCTAGTCCTTTCAGTCAGTGTTTGTCGGTTCTGAACGTCAATCTATGTGTCTCCTCGTTCCTCGCTCCTTGCCTCCCGAGAAGTGTGATAGAAGAACCGACCTAAACAGTTACCTCCGTTTGTACCCTCCATTTTGCTCCCAGTGTTTTTCTTTCCATTGTGTCCCCATGGATCCCTTCACTCGCCCCGAATTCCTCCTTCTCCTGCTGGAGCAGGGAGACAAAGCTCTCGAGGACCATACCAAACTGTTCCTGTTGGTCGCGAACATCACCAGCTATCCGGACGACGCGCTCTGCTCTTTCTATGACGCAAGCCTGAACGCCCAGTGCAGAGCGTTGTCGTCCGAAGATGGTCCTCGGATGTCTCCTACGTTCCCCGTGTGATCATTAAAGACTGTGAATTGAAGTTATCTCCGTGTTTCCTCGTTCCTCGCTCCTTGCCTCCCGAGAAGTGTGACAAAGCCAGTGTTTCATGATTAATGATAGAAGTTCTAAAAATGTACCTGACCTAAATATTTACCAAAATATTGATGCTACATGAAAATAAATAGTGCGATAATAATTAGTACCACAGAATTACAGAACCATACAACATTTAAGTGAAACAAATTTTTGTTACATTGTGTTATATAACATGTTTTAGTAACATGACAATTTGTTGTGTGTTGTGTTTTTGCATCGCAGCATACCTATATTATAATTTGTATGATTGAAATATTTTTTTGCAGGCATCAGTCAACATATCAGTCAACATCTGCTTGTTTTTGTACACTGGAAAGCAGTTGTAGGTGTTATTAGTGTACAGAATACAAAAGCTGTGTACCCTTTTGAGCTGAAAATGTGTTTACTTGGTTGTTGTAGCTTCAGTTCTACAAAACATTGCACATTACAGTCCAATAGTTCACAGTCTGAAAGGATAAAAATCCTTACAATTTTGAGCTCCTTTACTCATTTAAATTGACTTATGATATCCTATAACATGCAACTCATCTAAATTTGAATGTTTATCATGAGTCCATGTACACATCTTATGATCACATATCTTATGACAGTACTCATTTTTACAGAGGGGTTTTCAGACTTCTCTTTCAGTCTAACAGTAGGAGGGAGGGATTTTCTTTGGAAGCCAGTTTTCTCTAGTGTCTGTAACCTGTTTTCTCAAACCCTAAATATCACTGAAGATCTGAGATGGATGGCTGTTACAAAATTTCATTTAAAAAACGACTGATAATTGCTTTTGTCTTTATTTGTTAGAACACTGAATTAATGTAAACCCCATAGTCTGCAACTCAACATCCTGGTGTAAGGATGACTGGTTTAGCAGAGTGAAAATACATGCCAATTGTTAAGCTCTACTTTCTATCCACAGTTTATTTCGAAACAAAGGACACAAGAACACCAGTGCATGACTGTATATCGTGAATATTTATTCAGCAATCAATGCTCATTTCGTTCTTTTCATTTGACAAAGAAGTCAAATTTAAAATGTAGAAAAATAAATTATTATAAAATACATCTCCATCAATATAGCACTGGATGTTTTCATGGAAAACTCTAAACATTTAAGAACAATGTGAAAACACAGTCGAATGATGACACTGAGGTATGCGATAACTCTTTCAGTTTGTTCTGTTTCTTCATGTCATTCCAGACAGACTGATGATAATCAGATCAGATCTCTGTGTGGAGCACAAACTAATCACACTGCATTATTACAATTAATGGCAAAATTTCGGGTGCGGTTATCTAAATCAGACAAAAATGCAGGTGCGAGCGGTTGGCGGGTGGATCATTTATTTGAAGCTGCGGATTCGGGTGACGTTTTAGCTCATCCGCACATCACTAATCTATATATAGTTGTCTCGTGCATGCTTTTCAAACCAGAACATAGTTCATATCTGCTCATAAGATAATTATCCATGCTCTTGTATTTGGGCTACATCAAATGTCTCTGGAAGAAAGTAAACACCCATCCCGCACACATTACATGGATGCAGCCATTGAACAGCTGGCTTCACACCAACATCACACACCTGGACATCATAACACCGCGATATCCAATAGATATTAAGAACAACGTCGTGACATTACATCATCTACGCTTGCATTTATAAGGCAAGAAGGGTGGGAGAGTTGAGGATGTCGACGCTAGTTTCTGCTTTGGTCACGCCACCCTTGCAGCCCTCCAGTCCCTCGGCCAGGGAGTCCAGCTCTGGGCAGGCGAAGGTAAATACGGACAGGTAGTTGCTGCAGGTGGGTGTGGATGTGCTCACCACCGGGGTGCTCAAAGGTTCGAGATCATTGGCCACAGACTTGTAGAGGGTTTCCCAGTCCGTGATGCCCAGCGAGCCGGTCAGGTCGATGTCGGGGACGGAGCGGGCCGTTTCCGCCGAGATCCGGTCGAGAAGCTCGTCCTTGACATCCAGAGAGGGCTCGAGGTCGCACAGACTGACCTCTGCGCTGGAGCACAGAAGGATGTTGGAGTTGCCGGAAATGGCGGTGGACGGTACCATGGGGATCTCCAAGTCCTGCGGGCCGTCCTCGGGGAGTTTGCTGGCCGCTTCGGAAGTGGAGAGCGGCTGGGGAGACTCTGGAAACAGGCAGTCCAGCTCTTCGGGCAGCTGGCAAAGAGGTTTATGAGTGGCGAGGACATACTCCAGCCTCTCCTTTTCCTTCAGGAGGTTCTCGATTTCAGCCTGGAGTGCGGCTTTGCCCTCTTCTAGCTTGTCGGTTTCCTGGAGAAACGCAAAATAGACTTTAAAAATGATCGTGATTTCAACGGTAAAAAACTGTGAAAATGCTACAGTAAAAACCTGTTGAATGGTTAATGGTAAGTTCCCCTACTATATACGGTGAAAAACTCTAATAGACATTTCATGTAATTTTACGGTAAAATACCGTTTTTAGAAGTGGAAAAAGAATGTATAATTTGCAGTTAAAAAAAAACATAAATTGATGTTCCCAGAATTCCCTGCGTTGCATTTCAAACTGGATGTCTCTTCTTAGTTTTTGTAGTTTCCTAATTATGTTTATTAGGGTTCTATGTTTCATCTAATTTTGTTAAATTAATGTTTATTGCATATTTATAAGTCATATAAGTTGCTTTGGATAAAAGCGTCTGCTAAATGACTAAATGTATATTACAGTTTTATTCATATAATTTATATTATATATAAATATATTTAATATATAAAACATAACATATTTTTCTGAAATATATAAATGCATGTGTGTGAATTTATATATACATAATACATATACACAGTACACACAAATATATTATGTAAACAAAAACATTTAGACAGTTTTTTTACGGTAAATTTTACAGATTTTTTTTTTTACAGTGTAGGATTATACCATAGGCAGATCAAGAGGAATTACTCCAGAGATCTAAAGGAAAAACATCATTCATGTCGTTCTAAACCTTTTTGGCATTTACATTAGTGCAATTTTAGCACAATTTTGCGGCAAAAACCTCCATTGTCTATTGCCAATAGTGTGGCAATGCATGAAGCGCCACTCTCTCAAGCTTTCTACCGACGATCAGTTTGAACCTGATGCGAGATCTGCATTCTCAGTCATGTGGATTCCTATTGAAATGACTGGATGTCACTTTTAAACATTTTCAAAACAATGGTAAATGTCAAGCTCCAAAATAACAAAACATTTGCACTTTAAGAAAATCCAAAAAATGGGGCCCAATGTACCAAAATGAAGGAATTTTATCCATTTATATATTTTTTTTCAGGTGTTTTCCCCATATTTTGAATTACGCATTGCATTGTGTGTTTTAGGGCTGAAATCCATAAACTTAACAGAAAAGACACCGATACATTTCTGTCAGGATGTTATCCTTTTTTCAAACGTTTTTTTTCTTTCTCCTTACACAGGTTCTTTATTGTCATGAGAACCTTTAACACCCATGAAGCTTTACAAAGCATTCCACAAAATGTTCTGTAAAAACAGAAAGGATCTTATTCTTGTTATTATCTTATTAGATTATTAAATGCTCCGCTCTCACACTAAAAAATGGTTCTTTTAGGAACTGTTCACTGAAAGGTTCTTCTGCGGCATCTGTGCAAAAACCTTCTTTCGGAAGTGGCTACATTGTGTGTGAAGAACAGACCACTGGTTTGCTCTCTACTGTGACTCTACAGTTAAATATGGTGCCATTGACGTCAATGAATGGAAAAAATACTTTTTTCTATTACAATATCTTTTCCTATCTCATCTCAATATTTAGACCCAATTATAAGCCACTGGTAGGTGATTGCTCTGTTTGCAACAGTAAATCAAGAGTTTGGGGCGAATGTTTGAACCCATCATTATTTGAATTTCTGTTTTCTGACGCTGGAACGACACACTTCACCTTTAACATTTGAGTCTGTTCTCACACAATGCTGTCTGTCACACGACTTCGGAAGAAGCCTTGGACAATGGCGCAAACTAGCATGGTATGGATAACTTTTTTTTTTAAATAGAATGTTCTGGATGAACTGGAGATTTCGAAATGAAACCCTTATGTTGTGAATGATGTGTGCACTCACTGCCTGGAGGGTGTCGGTGAGTTCTCTCCGTCTGTTGCGACACTTCGCTGCAGCCATTTTATTCCTCTCTCTCCTGATCCTCTTCTTCTCCTCTTCCTCCGGAGAGAGCTAGTCAAAGCCAAGATGAATTGCACTCATTACCATCTCGAAGAATCCATGCATCCCCTGCAAAAACGCTTGCCTTCTATCGCCAATTCACCCCAAACGCGTCTTTCTCTGCAATGCGTCTAAAAATAGTCTATTGTTGCAGACTTGCTGTGACCTGAATATAAAGAGGATGCTGCTGGTCTAGGCAGCATGCCAAAGCAAGAGCTGCATCCCCATCAATCCCAGGCACACGCTTCACAGATTATCGCGCGCGCCAAACACGCAGCAAATGCAGAACTGTTACCTGCTCGCTCTTGCTGTTGCTCTTTCTGGCAGCGCATTTGCCCTTGTTCCCAGCTGCTTTGCTCTTTGCCGGTTCATTGCTTTCGGCTGTACCCAGAGACGGAGACTCAGACGTGATTATGGTCGGCTGGACCATCCACTGCAGGTCTGGCGTGCTGGAGATCGCGGTGACCGTCGGAACGAACGAGCCCTGCAATTGAGATGGAAATGTGATCATTCTAGCGACATAAACACAACACTGATTTATGTGCATCTGCATAGCCAGGTTTTCAAACGTCACTTTTTAATATCTTTCGAGTTTAAGACTCGTTCTTTAAATACGCCCGAGCGTCTAAAAATAGCCTCCTGATCAATATTTAACTTTTGCATTGTCTCTGACGTCAATGCTTACGCAGGGCTGCTGTGGGCTCTCCTCAATGGATTTCTTTTTCTCAATGAACACCTGCATTTAGGCTATACACCATGTTTCGCTGCATTGCAAAGGATGCGCGACAAAACATCACATTCAACATCAGATAAACAGAAAAAGCGCACACGCGCTGCAATAGCGTGCTATTCAAAATCTATGACTGTTTAAGGATAATGGCCTAATAGGCTATCTGTTGTATTTTTCAGAATAATATACATATAAAAACAATGGCATCCAAAAACAAACATTTGCATTATATATCAGCAGTTAATCCACGTGCACCGAATGCATTGAAAGTATAAGTCTTCTCTACCTGTGCGCTGCTGTCCATCGGGGCATCGGTGGGTTTGCTGGAGCCGGGGTCCCCAGGCAAAGAGCACGAGGAGTCCGGATCAGTCTTCGCTTTGCTCAGAAACATTTCTCCAGCGCGCACGGACAAACTGTTGACTAGATTCCAGCGCTTGCGGTCCAGATGCCTCGCTTCGTGATGTCGGAGCCGCTCTCTCCAGGTTTATAAACCTGGTCAGTGACACTCAGCTCCGCGAGCGGCTATTTATAGTCCGCCTGGATTTTATGAATGAAACGGACCGTACCATTCCGCACGCGGGGAGCGCCTCTACAGAACACGCATAGACAACAGCTTTCTGAGCACATTCGCGCATGTTATCGCTTAATCCGTATTGAACTGAAATGTCGACTGAAACAGAAGTCACTGTGGCAAAGCTGCGCGCAGTGAATCGATAACCCCTGTGAGGACGAAATGTGGCCCGTGCCACATATTCATTCATAAAATTCTGATGGACCCTGATATGCATGAAGACATGCATAACGTCCTTATGAATATGATTTATGCATATGACGATGATCATTTCATGCAAACTGAAATATTCCACACTATACGTTGATAATCTGATAATGTCTTCTGTTGTCATGCTGTAGGCTATAATTCTGCTACAGTAGCCTATGTGAAAATGAGGCAGTGAAAGAAAGACAAAAAGGATATTGGACCAACTCTATACTGCTTTAATATAAATAATTTTATGAGTGATTTTATATTTTGTTATTCCGTGTTGCAGTTGCACATAATTAAATAGATGCTCAATGTGCCGTCTCCTGACCCCTCCAGTCTCAGCATCTGCACCTCTCGCGCGTCACGCGGTGACGCACACTGCCAAACAGGAAAATGCCCATATAAGGATAAGTACGTGTCGGGGTTCCAGCGCTGAGCGTGTGTCTGGCTGAAGCTGCTGCTGCTTTGGGTTTTGTGCAGTGCATCTGCGTTTTCCTCAGTGACACAAATGCGCAGATAGCAAAACATAAGCTAAAACATAATGTTCATGATATTCAAAGACCTATTATTGAAGTAACCTTGAAAATTCCACAGAAGGTAGGCTACCGTGGCATTAATGAAAAAGAACAAAGAAAACAGATTATTCTCTCTATTTAGCAACCAGCGATGATGAGTGAATGCGTAGCCTATATGATGTAACAATCTAAAGGTAAAGAAACTCGGGTTGGCACATTCGGTAATATATAGCTTATAACGGCTATACCTTTATATTTCAACGTAATTTTTAATTACTATTGCGATGATAAAATTCCATCATTATTGTAGGTAAAATATTATCAATGCAGCTTTCAATCTAAAATATGTAATTTCCATGATTCGTGCAGAACTGGGGAGTTTTGACGGCGGCACAAGACCGCTGGAGAATTCTATGCATGCGAATTATAGACAGATATTTAAATGTCAGTCTTGTGTGAAAATGCTTTCGCTCTGCCCATCGCCAGCATGCGCTAATATGATCTGTTGGCTAAGTGACACCTGCAGATATAAATGTAAATTATAGAATTCATTTAGAATTTTAGTGATTTTTTTCCGGAAATGACTCCTGCATTAAGTGAAGCACAGCTCTGTGAGTCTACTACAACCTGAGAACATGAAAATGTAATTTTCATAAGGGGAATATTATTAGATAGGCTTCATTTTTTATAAATTGCTCCATTTAAAAACAAACCAACAAACAAACATACATAAATAAATAATAAATAAATACATTTTTTCGGACTATTATTTCATGTCAGTCTTTGCAGGGTTAAAGAATACACTATTGCTGCGTTTCAATGTGCCTACTTATACTACGCCCTTAAAGTATGTACTATTTTGGTGAAGAAAAAGTAGCCTACACACTTTTGAGTGTGTAGTAGAAAAGTAGGCAAGCTTTGGGACATACTATCAGGTCACACAACTGCGTCTTTAACAGACGCTCTGTCGCATAGATACACGCACCCTGTCACTGTAAACTGGCCTGTCAATCATCTTGTCACAGTTAGCATCCTCCACATTGCATTTCATTTAAAGGGGTCATATGATGCGATTTCAAGTTTTCCTTTCTCTTTGGAGTGTTACAAGCTGATTGTGCATAGATAAGATCCCTGAAGTTGC
>NW_015547660.1:242395-254710 GCF_001515605.1 Sinocyclocheilus anshuiensis | reverse complement strand
GCTTGTGTACTGCAAACACATACCAGCTTCATCACTGTGTCTGTCACGCGACTCTGTTCCCCTTTCGGGCTTGAACTGATGGTAAAACTAATGACATTATTTACTGTCGTTACATTTATTTTGAAAGATGAAGCTCGCGATTATGGTAAGGGGCGTTACATTTCCGACGAGTGCTTGCGGTGTTCGGCCAATCACAATGCACTGGGTCAGCTGGCTAATCAGAGCAGACTGCGCTTTTCGGAAGGAGGGACTTTGTAGAAAACGAAGCGTTTGAGAGAGGCGGGGCATAGAGGACCTACAATAATGTACAGTATTTGAAAAATAATGTGTTTTTTGAACATTAAAGCATGTCAACAGATTCTGTTACACCAAATACACAAAATGATGCTCTTTAAAAAAGCATCATATGACCCCTTTAACTTCCTACCGTATTGGAGAGAAAAGAAGTAGCACATTGATCTGCCAGTTGCGGGTCTTTCATGCGGAGAACTCTGCTCATATTGTATGCGTAATGATGCATTTAAAAGTTAACGACCAAACGGATGTTTATAAAAGTTTACATTGCTGTTGCAGATGAAATATAACACGGATAACATTAAATACATTTTTTTTTACCAGGTTAAATGTTGAATATTAGTAACTCAAACCCCTTTCTAAGCCTCTCTACCCAACCGCCGGTCGCGCACATCCGCCATGTTTGTAGTTTTTAACGCGTTTTATTCGAGTTTGCAGTTCTGGACCTGATGCATTTAAAAGTTAACGACCAAACGGATGTTTATAAAAGTTTACATTGCTGTTGCAGATGAAATATAACACGGATAACATTAAATACATTTTTTTTTACCAGGTTAAATGTTGAATATTAGTAACTCAAACCCCTTTCTAAGCCTCTCTACCCAACCGCCGGTCGCGCACATCCGCCATGTTTGTAGTTTTAACGTGTTTTATTCGTGTTTGTAGTTCTGGACAGAATCCTTCACCAAAGCGCAATGGATTGTGGGCAATATTAGCCATTAGAGTGTGCACGGATCCACACTTCAAAAATCGACCTGAAATAGTAGACCATCTGGGGACTTTTGGCGTACGCTTTTCAACATACTGTGCTTTGGGACACACTTATTCTAATCTCACATACTATTTATTAGGATGGATAGTATGAACATTGGGACGCAGGGCTTGTAACTTTTGGCCCTCTAGCGGTTAAAAACTAAACTGCATGGTTCTTGCGGAGGAACATTGTGTTGGTTGTGCTTCGGCTCTTCCCAGCGCGGATGATGTGGTTCAGGATACTGTACATCTTATCAGAGCAGATGGACGGAAAATAACAGTTTCTTTGTTTTGTTTACAAGTGGTGATTCATCTGAGGTTTGCCGTTTTGAATGATCCATGGCCAATTTCTCTGTGACGTTACACACCGGCGCATGACGTCTGCAATTTCCCGTGAAAACCATCCCGACAGCTGTGAAATACAAATTATTATTATTATAGGTTTATCAAAGTGTAATTTGAGTAAAGGTTTTGAAAGAATATTTACTCTTTTATTAATAACATATGGTTATTTTATCAAAAAAAAAATATAACTAAAAGAAGTACTCAGTAGCTAGTAGGCTATAAAGGGCTTATAAAACAGGTTTGTAAAAATGATTTATAAAAGTCGTCTTCTTTGTATCTCAGGCACCACAAGTTTATACCTCCACCTACCAATAAAACATATTGTCATCATGTCTTTTATGAACATCTGACTGCTCCTCTAACAGATGGCTGGACTCAATAATAATGACAAGTGATGTATTAAGGCCTTACGGAGCACAAGCTTTAGCCTGCATCATCAAATGGATTCGGTCTCATAGTTGGTGCAGGCATCCATATGGGTGGTTGGGCCTTAAAAAAGCTCCTGTAGAAAATAAGCGTCCCGTCCAGGCTTTGGAAGGAGACTAGGGGGCGGGGAACACTCATTTCCTGGAATGTTTGGCTCTTTCACAATACATCCATTCATTCTGGAGTCCTGGTTCTGGGAGAATACCAGACATGCTGCTTGATGTACACATGAAACATGGCATACGAGCAAAGAATTATGGAGAAGCATGTTTTATGGACAGTGCCACATCATGATGCACCTTCAGCCAGAATCTAAATTTAATTTCCTCAAGAGGGGAAATAGGCCTGCAGAGATCCAGTCCTCAAATGACGAGCTTAGATTTGTTGATGCAGTGTGAGAATTTGGGCTGCTTATTTCTAAACAATGCTATACTGCTGAAATATGTACACACGTTTTACATAAACACATGGTTGTATTGTAGCTGCCAACATGGAACCACAATCCAATGCTTTTAAAGAAATGGTTCACCCAAACATGAAAATTTGCTGAAAATGATGAGTTTGTTCTTCATCAGATTTGGAGAAATGTAGCATTGCATCAGTGTCTCAGCAATGGATGCTCTGCAGTGAATGGGTGCCGTCAGAATGAGAGTCCAAACAGCTGATAAAAACATCTCAATAATCCACAAGTAATCCACACCAATCCAGTCCATCAGTTAACATTTAATCAATGTTTGTAAGAAACCAATCCATCAGACGTTTTAACTGAACACAAGAGACGACTTTTTTCACTGGTGGAAGCAATAGGAGACTCATACATTTTCTTTAAACAACCAAGCAAAACAAAACACTTAAATGTAATAATAATTTGCCAAAAAGTAAGGACGTCAATCTTGACAAACAAAAAGCAGGGCAGATGTGTTCTCCCAGTCATGATTTGCTGCACCTGTATAACATTGTCCACTAACCAGGAGGGATGCGATAAAGCTACAAGTGATAAAAGCTGCAGTATGTCCTCTGTGTAAAGGGGTTTTCACACTGACAGCCATTTTCAGGTGATTTTCCAATATACATCTACAGCAGATGTTGGCAATGCAACAAAGCAGTGTTGATGTGATGCAGCACAATGGGAAATCCAGCGACCTCTGGTGAAAAACCACTGTCAGAGTGTAAAAGCACCTGAGTTTGTTCAAACTGACCATGACAAGTGATGAGTGTGAACGTCAGAAACAAATCACGGTATGCCATCATTTTCCAAAATAAAGTTAATTTTCAGCTCTGTAATTTCCAGCTGTTACAGCAGGCCTTTTGCTATTATTTTCTATTTAATAATTAATAAAAACATTTTTTGACACATATATTACTATTAATAAGTTTTGAACGTCATCAATAAATATAATGGTTAGCAGTTCATATGCGCTCCAATACTGTACTGTTCAAAAGTTTGGGTTCAGTAAGATTTTTTTAATTACAAAAAAAATATATATATATATATAGTAAAAACACAACCATTAATATACTGCATTCTGAAATAAAGAAACACAATAATGTGTGAATGAAAGCTAAGCCATGATAAAACAGAAATACATTAAAGAAACAGGAGTGAAAATGGACACTGAGTCTATATTGTATATTATTTGTTACATCAGGAAGGTGTTTTCATGTATAGAACTCTAAAATTATAGAACCGATGTTATATAACGTCAATAAGGAGACATTTTGAAAAAAAACAAAAAAAAAGAGATACACTGCAGTACATGCTTTTTCCTCATATTTATCAGTAACAGACCATAGGTCAAAAAGAAAATAAGTAGTACATGTTAATAAATACTAATTGAGTTGTTCTGTCATTAACAAGCAACTTTGAAATCCTTAAAGTCCAGTTTGTCGATGGCCCGCTCGTTCTTGAACTGAGGACTCCCGGTGGTTTGCAGCCACTGCTGCATCTGCTGGACTTTGGAGGCTGGACCCTGCAGCTGCCCTCGAACCGTCCCAGCATCAGTGTTCTGCACCCAGCCGCTTTCCTTCTGACTGAAACACAACACACACACACACACACACCAGCACCACTCAGCAACACAGCACTTCACACACTAGAAGGCACTGATTTACATCATGCTAAAAAAAAAAAAAGTTTAAAATAATTTAAGAACATAAAAATGAACAAAAAGTCAGGCCTTATAATAAACACTGATTAAAACAAATAAAAAAGAAACCGTATCAATAAAAGTACACAAACTGAAATATAACAATAGTTCAATCCTAACATCAACAACAATGAACAAAATCCAAATTTTGACAAACACATGAACAGCATAAAATAGGGCGAAGTCAATGTGAAATATCTTTAGTTAGTCATTTATGTCCATAATATGATTTTCTTCTGAGTATGACAGCACATTCAATGAGGAAAACAGGAAAAATGGGACTAACTAAACTAAAACCATTCAAACACATTAAATTAACTTAAAATAAATAAATGTTAAGTGAAATACAATAAAATATTAAAATACTTGCCTTGACTAGAATAACTAAAACAATATTAAAATATAAAAAAATGACAAAAACAACAAAATTACTAAAACGTTAACTAAAATTACAATGAAAACTATAATGTTATCTCAATGACACTAAAGTAACACTGGGAACTAAATACTTGGAAAGTGTATTAACAAAGTAAATAGGGTCCCTTAAGATTTCATGTTGATTTATAATGTGAATTATGTTGTGAATTAAGGTAGATTTTAGCCAAATGTTGATCTGTGTTCACAGGACAAGATTATTTTAAAGAAAAGTCTGGTCAGGACAGGTTGTGGGTTTTTGTTTTGTAATTCTACATAATTCATTAATCAACAACAGTTTAATATTTTTGTGTTTCCTTTTAGCTGTATTTCTTTTTGCTTTTTGCTATATTTTTTCCCCCAAAATGTTTCATAAATTCTTTAACTGTTTAATCTTTGTTTAAAAGCCATTAAATTGAATAAACTACAGTAGTCAACATGTGAAGTGGATCAAAACCTTTCACCAAAGTTGTCCTAAAACCTAAATGCGTAACTTTTATGAACTTTTATGATCCACTTCAAATGTTGACTGTATCTTAGAAACATAGACAGATAGTTAACTTTAGATAGTAATTCATGTTTTAAACTCTTCATGTCAATAATATACAGCAGGCTCTTACTGTGAGTGCAACGCCACATTGTCACATATTCATGAGCAATAATAGTGGAAACGGTCAATGTTTTTTTTATAGTCAAGACTTTAATGTTTTTGTCTACACAGAAACTTTCAAAAATAAACCCATCCTGAGAACCATTATTTTGCATTTATGCATTTGGCAGACACTTTCATCCACAGTATTTAAGATGCACATTTGTATCTATTCATGCATTGTGTAAACACAACTCTTCACAACATATATTATCGAGTTCATTAAACCCGAGACGATTCATCGGTTTACATTCACAGAAAGCAAAAGTAGGGTAATTTTGAAGCTAAATAGATATTAAACCATCTATAGTCTAATATCCAGGTGCTTATGAAAACGTGCTGATTAAGCTAATAGGGTTTTACCCTAGTCAAGGTAAAACTTTCAACAAATAGATGTCAACATACTTTACCCCGTTGATTAATAACAGTAGAGTACATGAAAGGGATAGTTCATCCAAAAATGAAAATTTGATGTTTATCTGCTTACCCAACATCACATTTTCATTTTTGGGTGAACTATCCCTTTAAGACAGTTGTTTTGTACAAGTTATGTAAAATGTTTAATGAGGCTTTATTTAATTAACTATGCTAAAATTTGCATAAGTTACCAGAACAGAAATCTGAATACTAGATAAAGCCAGTTTAAAAAAATCTTGTTTGATTCTGTTTACACAAGCTTCAGTCTGGATCCAGAACACCTGAGAAGAGATGATGCCAACCCCTCAGAGGACCTCAGATGATGCCAACCCTGAAACAACATACAGAACTACCACATTTTGCTATAAGTTTGATTGCATCATATAATAATTGCTGTTAATAGTGTTCATCGTCTGTTTTATTACGTCTTAAATTGATTTTTCCGTACTGCTGGTTCGTCTGGTCAGAGGAGAACTGGCCCCCCGACTGAGCCTGGTTTCTCCCAAGGTTTTTTCTCCATTCTGTCACCGATGGAGTTTTGGTTCCTTGCCGCTGTCGCATCTGGCTTGCTTAGTTGGGGACACTTCATTTCCAGCGATACCGTTGACTTGATTGCAAAGATACTATTTAAACTGAGCTGGATGTTGACATCACTGAATTCAATGATGAACTGTCTTTAACTGAAAAATTTGTGTTTACTATTGTCATTTTGCATTATTGACACTATTTTCCTAATTAATGCTGTTCAGTTGCTTTGACACAATCTGTATTGTTAAAAGCGCTATATAAATAAAGGTGACTTGACTTGACTTGACTTGTTGACATATAGTCCATAAGTCAGAAAATACTGTCAGCAGACGGGAAAAAACCCTTCAGAATATAGATAGAAGGATGGGATTGAGATCTACAAATGCAAATAGATAAAATGCAATAAAAAAACACTTAAATATTTATTTAGGACGTTTTCTTTCCACTAGTCTGAAAGAAGACATGTTATGGAAGCAAAATTGACCAGTACATGAAAAAAATAAAATAAAGATTTTGCCTGTAGTGTCTTACTTTTAAAGCACGAGAACAGCTTTTCCAAAATCAATGACTGTGTAATGTAAAGAATAGAAGAAACAAGAGAAAGAAACAATTACAGTTGTACTATTTTTAAAGAAATGGCTGTGTGTTATAGCACAGACCACAGGTTGACAACGTGGTTATTATACGATCAACTCCTGCTGAAGCTGTATATGTATGTGACTGTTACTGACATTTACTCACTGCATGAAAATGCAAACGGTGCCACGCCATCGATTCACGCAGCATTTCTGGGAAAAAGAGACCGTATCAACAAAACTTCCGTACTTGCACAGAGAGGGCATGAGCAGACAGCGCAGTCCCTCAGGAGCTCATCACAACTCCAGACCGCATGCTCGAGAAAACCAAGAGGGACCGATGAGCTCCACGAGTGAGAGACAACAACCCTGCCAACATCCAGACAACATCCATAGGATGAAACACATACATCTGGAGGAGCGGAGTGAATACGTTCCTTCACGGAGAGCATCAGACAAATTATTCCCTCTAAAACCAGTCCTTCACAAGAGAGCGTACAGCCTGAGTAACGTCACGAAACCAGAACATCAGGAGAGACTTTACTCGTGTTTAGCTAATAGACACCAGCAGAAGCTTGTAAGAAAACTAGACGCTCTTAATTCAGACTATCTAGGAAGAAAAAATCCGACAAAGAGCGACGTGGACCGTGAACAGAGGCTTGAAACACAAACATGACTGTCAAAGGAAATCCACTCTGAGGAGATGGTGCTCCAGGAGAAGATTTTCAAAGCAGAGGCGACTCTGAGAAGAGTCCGAAAAGAGAGGAAGGACAGTGCAAAGAGAGATGAGAGGAATAAAAGATATTCGGAAAAGCTAAAGGAGGACAACAGGCTCTATAGTAGTGGATACGGAGACTGGGATGAGGAAAGAGACACATATCACAGGGAATCCAGAGATGATATGGAAAGATGGGAGGAATGGGATGGCCAGGTGGAGAGGAGCAAAGAAAGTACAAAATGGAGACGACCTTTGACCTTAGACATGACAAAGGGTCACAAGCTGGAGGAAATGAGAGAGTGGGATGAGTATGAACAACAGACAGCAAAAAGCAGGAGCAGGGAAATGAGTAACGGGCGAAGAGAGAGAAATATGGGATGGGGCAATGTCTGAAGAAGGAGGGAAACACAATGTCTATTTGCACAATGAAGAGGAAGATCACTGCGACGTGAGAAAACCAAATTCATCTGACTCTGTGAGAAGGTACAGATCTCACCTCAAGCATGAGAGGAGAGAAAATAAAGACGGTTTATGTCGACTCACATCGAAACTCATGAAGGAGGCCGTCCCGGAGAGAAACCCCAGATAGAGAGGAAAGCGCCTGGAGCTCAGTCTGGAGGAGAAGCCCGTGATCCCGTGTGACGTGTGCCATCGGTGCTTCGCACGAGACCGTCTGGAGACACACAAGAGGGTGTGTGAGAAAAAGCGGCCCCAGCGCAAGATATTCGACATGTCACAGTACAGAGCCAAAGGAACTGACCTCGAGGAGTTCATGAAAACCAACAGCAGGAGCAAAACGCCAGTAAGAGTTTTACTTTTAACTCATTAAATCCTACTGTAATAACATATTTGAGACATATTTGTGTCACACGCACAAATTATCCAGTAAAAGCTCTTTTAGTGTAATTGTAGAAATTGCTTCTCGTGTGTTTCTGCTGTCAAATCTTGACTGATTTTGATCAAGTAAGCGTCAGAATAACTGCAGTAATATCTCCAGATGAACACTTACTGGACTGAAGCAGCTCAGCTTTACTTGATTCTCCATCAATCATGTTTTAGAGTCTCAAATCTGATCCTCAGGATCTTTTGAGGAGCGTTTGTTTCCAGAAGCTTTACTTTCACTGTTCCTCAGCGGAGGAATGATCTTCACAAGCCTCCAGAACATCTCACATCTTCTGAGGAGCCTTTATTTCTTCAGCTCTCAATCACTGCATTATATGTTTGGATCATTTCAATCTAATCTTACTGAGACATGTTACTGCAGATATAGAGCGACCACTGATATTTAGATCACTTTATGTCAGTATCTGTTGCACTGTTATAAAGATCTCATTGATTTAAATTACAAGCATCAGAATTTCATCATATAAATTTCAGCATCTGCACTAAATTGCATATTATTTCTCATTTTGAGTCTCTAAATAAAATTGAGCTGTTTTTGCTTCATAGTCTCACTATATCAGACTATATGAGCTATAAAAGCCTGATGGATCAAATATGATAGGCCTGCTCAACATAAAAAAAAAAAAAAATTTGTTAAATATATTTTGTCTAAAAGTTCAATATATGATTCTGTCAATTTTCTTACTGTTATTTCATAACCTATGTTAAATTCATAAGCTCCATAAAAAATAAAAAAAACAAAAACTCCATAAAATTATCAGCAAGTACGCCATATGATTTGCACTCTAAAAAGTCATACGATAGTGTGTGGAACAGACTCAAATTGTAATTTGACTGTACATTCATATATATCTTTAAAAAAATCACAATTATGTTCTTTGTCATCTGCAAAGGCCGATCTGTGTTTTGTTTAGCTGTGGTAGTGTTTACTTCATAACATCGCTTTTCTGTGCACTATCCGTGTCTTTACTGATGTCTTACTGTTTTTATCCGCAGCCTAAGAAGAATAATTGGCGGCAGAAACACGAGGCCTTCGTTCAAACCATGCGTCAGGGTCGAGCTCACGCTCCAGGAAGTGTGCCGCCACAGTCAGCCTCAAACCTAAACTCAGAATATGTTAGCTGCCCTCACTGTGGCCGCAGATTTGCCCCAGGGCCGGCAGAGAGACACATCCCAAAGTGCCAGAACATCAAGAGCAGACCACCAGCTCCCAAACAACCGCACAGCAGCAGGAAGATCACACCGTGACTTGTGCTTCATCAGCTCTCTGGTAGAAGACATGCGCCGTTGATGCTGTTGCATTGAACTTTAGAGTAGTAACCTTTTAGTGTAAAACATCTTGCTATTTGCTTATTCAAAACCATCTAGAACATCTTAAAAAATTACATACTTTTTATATATATATATATATATATATATATATATATATTGTGAAATGGCATTGCAACCATTTAAGTTGTGTATATGAATACAGCCCATATATATATATATATATATATAAATAATATGTGAAATGGCATTGCAACCATTTAAGTTGTGTATATGAATACAGCCCTGATTTTATTAATTTAGGAAAAATTCAAACACAAAGCAAAAAACTAACTCAGAAGTATTTAAGAACAATGTAGGTATAAATTATGTGGGTATAACGATGGGAAATGTGTCCATTTTCAGTAATTCTCCTGAAACTAAATGTTATTGACAGCAAACTGATTGCTCACATTAAAACATCCAGAGTTTATGTTTTCATATCGTTCCATTGTTTTACAATTACAATCTGTCATTAGAGCTTTTACTGCAGTGCCACTAACTTACAGTTTATGGGGTTATCATTTCATTAATTTCCCCATCAGAAAGAAACACTATAGAGCCCTGTTAACTAATTATACGTTTGCGGCTCATGAACTGCATTTATGTCCCCTGTAGAGATCACTGGTTCTCAGTGAATTTCACATCCCACTATTTTATTCCTACTGTGTCTTTAAAAGTATACATAACACTTTAAGGTTCAGTTTTTGAAATGTTAATGTAATGATAATTTATGAATATGCCATTTTTTTTTAAATGCATGTGTGTTCATAATACATTGTTGTGATGTTTGTTAATTAGCCTACTATTTATGTTAATTTAGTTATCATCCGTGGTTGTATAATCGACAGGTGTAATGATGTAACAGAAAGAGAAAGAAATGTTTTTGGTAAGCAGACGCTGAAGTGTTCATTGCCGGACAAAGTTATTGAATCACATAATTATGTATTCTCTTTTAAATCATTAGTCAAGTTATTCAGTCATGCTACTGCTAAAAATGATGCGAGTTACACAACAGGCAACTGGTGATTATTGTGAATTATAGCACTCTGTGCTTTGATATCAGTGCAGTTACTTCACAGGATGAAACCTCAGGAAAATAGTGTTGTTATGATATTATGTAACAGTTCCACAACAAACAAGAAATATTCATTGTGTGAGTTAATATTGCACTATAATTGAAATCAATTAGCTGATTTTTTATGTTCTCACAGTGCAACAGATACAAGCAAGCTTACAACAGATAATTAAAAACAAATATGTTTAAGTATGACACTACTTTTGTTCTACTATTAATGAGCAGTCATAGCCTATTTCTCAAAGAAGAACAGAGAAATGGACTTCTGGACATCTTATGGAACTGTGCAATGCATAACAGTGACTGTAGATATGTATAGGCATTTGTTTGGGTTTAATTTGTCAACATTTGTAATGGTTTTGTTATGCAGATCTGGCAACCCTGGGTAGAACTTGGATAGGTCCAGTGAGGTTAGGGTTTAACCCGAAGTACACTACGGTTTTTATGTTTAAGCTAGGGGACAGTAATGAGAGAAACGAAGCTTTTCGGAGCTCTGAATCAATTGAACCAGTTGTTTCTGAAAATGATTCGCTGTTTGAAGCGTGTGAAACTGCCACAATCTGGCGGCATCTGCTGGACAAAACGTGTAGGCTTACATGCAAACAACTTTTTTCAAGAAAACGTAATCTATTAAAGGGGTCATATGATGCGATTTCAAGTTTTCCTTTCTGTAGAAAACGAAGCGTTTGAGAGAGGTGGGGCATAGAGGACCTACAATAATGTACAGTATTTGAAAAATAATGTGTTTTTTGAACATTAAAGCATGTCAACATATACTGTTACACCAAATACACAAAATAATGATCTTTAAAAAAGCATCATATGACCCCTTTAAAGGTAATCTACAACGAATTAAGTAGGCTACCTTTAAAAATGAAGGTTCTGTAACATGTGTGTGTTCTTTTATTAATGTATAGTGCTTGTTGTGTATGTTATTGGGCAGGGTGTGCCTTGTTGTATTATACAAGTATAGTATTATATAAATAAAATGATTCATTCAGTTAATTAAAAATAAACCTACACTATAAAACTGACCCGAAGATCAGTTAAAACCAGAAGCAGTATGTAGCTCAACAAATTGCATGACGCCCCTGTTGAAAAAAACCAGCATATGCTGGTTAGGTATGTTTTGACGCTGGGATGCTGGTTTAAGCTGGTCCTTTGCTGGTTTATGCTGGTCATGTGCTGGCAAAGGACCAGCATAAACCAGCAAAGGACCAGCCGTCAAAACACACCTAACCAGCATATGCTGTTTTTTTCAACAGGGGCAGGAGAAGAAAGTTTAACAATATTCAGAAATAACAAAAATGAAACACAAACGTGTCATTTTTGCTTATTAGTATGGTTGAATTGGATCATCGAAGGTCAGTAGCAAAGACACTGGTTAATAAAATGGGATTAAATACATAAATGATATTTGTCTTATTGAACATATTTAATTATTGCAGGTTTGTATAGTATTCTGAGTTTGGATTTGACTGTTTTTATTCATTTCGAGGAACACTGAATGTGTTTGTGTGCGGTGAGATGAAAAAGTAACTCCGATATTTCCTTCTAAATTAAAAAGTAATGCGCTACTTTATTACTAGTTACTTTTAAAAAGTAATCTGATTACGTAATTCAAGTAATGCGTTACCCCGAACACTGGACGAATGTGTGACGGCTTGTGTGAAGGGGTTCGAGATACACACAACCAGTGTTGGGAAGGTTACTTTGGAAATGTAATAGGTTACAGATTACAAGTTACCCTATTTAAAATG